>NC_090742.1:91516770-91526770 GCF_036898095.1 Palaemon carinicauda | reverse complement strand
TCTAGCAGACTGTCCTGTGTTGTTATTCTCGGGCTGAAGAATGAGTTTTCTCCGTTGCCTGGTGAAATAACTACACCTACTTTGTTCTGGTATAGAGGAGGATAGCAAGTATTGCCAATCTTCCTCCCTATAGACAATCCTAGGTTAGGATGAGCTTCCCTAACTGCTGGGTGTGTCTCATACTAGAATGAAGTTCATAGGACCCTTATCCCTTCCCCCTCTCTCTTTCTTAGTGATGGCCTAGCCATTGCATCTCTTGGCCGCAGTCCTACTTCCGTACCTAGTGTAGGTTAGGATGGAGGACCGGCTCAACTCTCTGCCTTTTTCTTCTGCAGAGTGAACCCCAGACCTCCCTTGGTCTCCCTTCCGTGTCTGCTGGTAGAGCCCGGCAGGCTATGGATTTATAGGAAGCCCGAATGCTACATTCTCCCCTTCCATATGTTCACTCTTTCTGGATGGAAGGTGCTATGGCAATGCAACCTTATAACCTTACATCCATACTGTCTTTCTTACTAGTGTTTTGTACTCCTAGCCCGGCTGCCGACTGCGGTCAGGTAGAGGTTCTCTGGTTCGTAGTCACTGCCGGTAGGCATGGGTAATGCTACCTTTGCCTGCCGGCAGTAGAAACACATCCCGAAATCTGCGGGCCACTACGACTAGCGGCCGGCAGCCGGGTACTAGTGTTTTCAGTTGCCGGCCGGCACAGATTTGCGAACCAGTAACTTGCCGCCTATTAGTTAAAGGTAGCATACCCTTGAACTATACAGGGGTAAATGCCGGCCGGCACAGCAGCATGCGATGTACAGTAGTTACTATATTTGTGGTGTAGTACACACTGCATTAATAAAACTACAGTACAGAGTTTGTTGTAACACTAAAGTTCTTCCAACATACTTAATGTCATCTTGTGCAGCCTTTTGTTGAGACCGCACAATATATAGAAAGTGAGTTCTTTCTGTATTCATTTTATCCTGTATATTAAAACTATATTTCAAGGTGTGAGCTATACCTTAACTTTCTGCTTAGGAAATTACATAAGGTATTCTAGAATAAGAATTAACCTTAGTTTTAATATCTTGGGAGGTTACAGCAATTGACTGGACAGGAAATACAAGTGTGTATCTTTCCTTCTTTGCTTTATAGCTTTACTGTGTAAGCTACAAGTTTTAATATAAGTGAAAAGCCTTCACTTGATACTCATGGTTTTTCTTCTCTTTACAGGAGGACCATCCGAAGTGCAGGAGTATGTCCTGCAATGTCCTCAGCAAGAACTTCTGTGGACATCAGTTTTGCAGGAGGCACGACGAATGCTCAACCTCCAAAGGTGATCTCCGTTATTGGGACCCTCAGGTTTGTACCATATGTTCTAACCTGATTACCGAGGCATTTGACACCCCTAAATCGGCGGAGTCAAGGGATGATGCCAGGGAAAAGTTACGAACCTGGGTGAGGGGTTTTCAGAAAAATACTTCAGGCCCCTACCTTCCAAATGAGAAGATGAGGGCCTACCTTTTCCCTAAGGCATCGGCTGATGCAGTCATTCCTCAGCCTCAGGAGGAGATACCAACTGCCCAGAGTCCGGTAGATTCTGAAGTCTCGGCCGCCCTTCAAGACATCCAATTGGACGATAGGATGTCGGAGGTGTCGGATTACACAGAAAAGGACCTTCTGGGAGAAGGTCAAGAGGAGGAGCTGTCACAGGCTCCTGAAATAGAAGAGGAAGAAATCAACGAGGGTTCGGTTACTTTCTTCTATTGTTGATTTGATTCAACAAATACAAAAGAAGAATGATGAAAAGGAAACTGCAATGAAACTGGAGATACGTAGACTTGCAGCATCACGTGGGCCCCAGAAGCGACTTAACGTAAAGGATCTTCCTTTGAGCTCGGATACCAATCCTTGGAGGTATGCTGAACACATGCCAGTGACAACCGGGAAGATTGTTATTGCGGAAAAGTTGGGCGCAATTCCCCTGGAAGATGTGGAATTTTGGCCCAACAAAGACTCTTACCCGGACTGCCATGTCTGTCTTAAGAAGTAGCCAGTCTCAAAGGAGGAGACGGAGCCGAAGGAGGTCATAGTTCTTGACCATAGTAAAGCACAGGCGTTACTAGCGAGCTCGGTGAAAGAGAGGGGCTTCACGAACTCAAAGGTGCCAGCCTTGAGTAAGAAGCTTCCCTCCTTTGTGGCCTCTCCAACCAGAGCCTTTCCCTTCATGGAAAAGGGATATAAGGCAGCCTTAAAGGCGGTGGAGGCAGGGAAACCATGCCCCTCCTTGGAGGAGTGCAAGCCGTTATCTCTGACCTTGCCCTAGGACCAAAAAGACTGGAAGCACGTCCACCTTACCTTCTCAGTCAGGAAACTGGAAGCTGATATTGCTGAGCGTCAGTTTGGTGATGAACTTCCAAAGCTGTCAGAGTTTCTCTTGCGCAGAGAGCAAGAGACGAAAGAAAGACTTGCGGCATCGATGTCTTTACAAACGACATTAGAAACGATGGCAAGTGACCCCAAGAACCAGGACATGTTCATGATAGTGGCCAAAACTCATCTGGCCACAGTTACGAAGGATCTCTATAGCTTTATTAAAGCTAGGAGAGCCTGTAGAGAGTTGGTGTTCGCCTCGGCTGCGGTGAGGCACGAACCGAGGAGGTTGATCTCCTCTTGTATCTGGGGTAAGGACCTCTTTCCCAACGAAGTGGTTAAAGAGGTAGTAGACAAGGCCGCCACGGAGAATAGGAACCTTCTAAAAAAGTGGGGCTTAGATCTTAAGAGAAAGTCTTCGCCGGATGAGGGTTCCCAACTCAAGAAGAAGACAAAAAGGCCTAGGCTATCCTCTTGGCCGGCTAAACCCTACCGACAGCAACAACAAGAACTTCCTGCAACCGCGGTGCCTCAGATAGTGGTACAACCTCCAAGCATGTACCAGCTGGTACCTCAACAAGTGGCGATACAGTCGCCAGTTTTTAACCCAGCCTTCGAAAGGCAGACTTCTTCCTTTCGTTCAAAAGCTAGAGGAACAGCCAGAGGTTCTTCTAGACGCCTTCAAGGGGAAGGAGTTCCAGGGGAGGATGCGGTCAAGGAGGCAAGGCCTCAGGTCCACAACAGCAGAAGTGAGATGCTTCCAGTAGGAGGGAGACTACATCTATTTAGGGATCGTTGGACCTTCGATCCCTGGGCCCACAGCCTAATAAAGAATGGACTAGGTTGGAGCTGGAGCAGTCCTCCACCTCAATTTCCTCAATTCTTCCAACACTCTACCCCCGTTCTGGAAGAATATGTCCGAGAACTCTTAGAGAAAAGAGTAATCCGAAAAGTTAAGTCTATCAAGTTCCAAGGAAGGCTGTTTTGTGTTCCAAAGAAGGACTAAAAAAAACTCAGAGTCATTCTTGACTTGTCGCCACTCAACAAGTTCATAGTGAACTACAAGTTCAGAATCATCACACTTCAACACATAAGGACCCTACTGCCCAAAAGGGCATATACCGTCTCTATAGACTTGTCTGACGCTTATTGGCACGTTCCAATTAATCGTCACCTCTTCTCCTACCTAGGATTCAAGTTACATAGAAAACTTTACGCCTTCAGAGCCATGCCTTTCGGGCTAAACATAGCCCCAAGGATTTTCACGAACCTTGCGAACGCAGCTGTCCACCAATTACAACTAAAGGGGATCCAAGTAGTGGCCTACTTGGACGACTGGCTGGTGTGGGCAGCATCCAGGACAGAATACATACAAGCCTCTAAGACAGTGATCCAATTCCTGGAATATCTGGGATTCAAGATCAACATCAAAAAGTCTCGAATATCTCCAGCTCAAAAGTTTCAGTGGTTGGGAATCCACTGGAATTTGGAGTCACATCGACTTTCCATTCCTGGGAAGAAGAGGAAAGAAATAGCAGGATCTGTCAAGAGACTATTGAAATCCAAACGGATATCAAGGCATGAACAAGAGAGAGTGCTGGGTTCTCTACAGTTTGCTTTGATAACAGATCCAGTGCTAAGAGAACAGCTAAAGGATGCAACAGGAGTCTGGAGAAAATACGCATCAAACGCGCGAAGAGATCTAATGAGGCCACTACCGACTCGACTGCGAACGCTTCTCAAGCCGTGGTCCAATGCCAAGCAATTGAAGAAATCAATACTTCTTCAACCTCCTCCCCCGTCAGTGACTATCCACACAGACGCTTCAAAGGAAGGCTGGGGAGGTCACTCTCATCAGAAGAGAGTCCAAGGAGCTTGGTCCAATCTTTTCAAGTCATTTTACATCAACTTTCTAGAAGCCATGGCAGTACTTCTGACACTAAATAAAGTATCTCTTCGCCACTCGACCCACATAAGATTGGTTCTAGACAGCGAGGTGATAGTGAGATGCTTGAATCGACAAGGGTCGAGGTCACCTCAAATCAACCAAGTATGTTGGCCATATTCCGTTTGGCGGAAAGGAAGAAATGGTACCTGTCAGCAGTTCACATTCAAGGGTTCCGCAATGTGACAGCGGACACTCTATCCAGGTTTACACCAATAGAGTCAGAATGGTTCCTAAACGCAGGATCGTTCTCCTTTATCTCGAGTCAAGTCCTGGAGCTGCAGATAGACCTCTTTGCGACGAAAGCCAACAAGAAAATAGATCGTTATGTGTCCCCATACGAGGATCCGCTAGCGGAGGCAGTGGACGCTATGTCCCTAGACTGGAACAAATGGTCCAGTATTTATCTGTTCCCTCCGCACAGCCTCCTTTTGAAGGTCTTCAACAAACTGAGATCCTTCAAAGGGAAAGCGGCAATAGTGGCCCACAAGTGGCCAAACAGCGTGTGGTTCCCTCTGGCATTGGAACTACGACTAAAGTTTGTACCGCTACCGGATCCATCCCTGTCTCAGCGAGTACAGAAGTCGACTCTCTTCCCTGCATCAAAGAAAACCCGGAACATACATCTCATGATTTTCTCTCCTTAGCAATGGGAAAAAGATTTGGGGTATCAAAAGCCCGTTTGGACTTTTTGAAGGTAACCAGAAGACATTATGAGGCTTCAGGGAAGAAGCGGGTATCCTTTGTCAAGGCGAAGAAACCAAAAGAAATTTCGACAGATTTCTATTTATCATTCTTCATTCACCTTCATGAGCAAGGTTTAGCAGCCAACAGAATATTATTGTGCAAGTCTGCCGTGACAAGACAGTTACTATATGCCTTTCATGTCGACCTTTCTAATGACGTTCTTAATGAATTACGAAGGCCCATGCTAGGCTTAGTCCTTCAGCGCCTCCAAGACCCATTAGATAAGATTCTTCATTTTGCCTAAATAATGAACAATGAAGAATGTGCTTAGAAGGATTTGAATTAAAAGTCATATTTCTTTTTGTACTCGCTTTGGGGGCCAGAGTTAGTGAAAAAGTGGCTCTCTCTAGAAAGGAAGGCCACGTCCAGTTCTTGGAGGGAGAACTGAATCTATTTCCAGACCCAACGTTTCTCACCAAGAACGAGCTACCCACCATCAGGTGGGGTCCCTAGAGATTCTGCCCTCTGAAGGAAGATGCATCTCTATGTCCAGTGGAGTGCCTAAATGTCTATCTTCATAGAACTTCAGACTTTAAGGGAGGACAGCTGTTCAGAGGAGAAACCTCGGGTTCAAAGTTATCTTTGAAACAACTAAGGGCGAAACTCACCTGTGTTATTCACAGAGCGGATCCAGACAGTACACCCGTAAGTCATGAACCGAGGAAAGTTGCCTCTTCCATGTAATTTCTTTAATTATATGGACTTTGAACATCTTTGTTCGTACACCGGCTGGTAGTCATCCAAGGTGTTCTTTATGCACTATGCGAAGCAAGTGGATCAACTCAAGAGGTCTGTGGTAGCAGCTAATAGAATTCTTAAACCTTCTGTTTAAATCTTCGAGGAACAGTGTAATTAATTTGGGAAGATTAATTAATAGGGTGGGTGTGTAGTCACAGTTTGTTACTACACACTGAGCGATAGGCCACTAACGTGTCCTTACAAACTGTTTCATTGACTTTGGTGAACTATAGCATAATACGGACACTTGTGCCAAGCGTTTCTTACGCTAGTGTAAATAAACAGTATACAGACTGTATCATTATTATAATAATTTGATTGAAGTGCCAAATCTGTTTCCTAGTAGACGAAACAATATTTTCTGTTGACTGTTTTCTTTATGCTTTAACGGATATCTTCTATATTTTATAAATTTTATAAATGTTGATCTGATATGTATGTTTATTAAAATTTTAATAAACTAGTTCATAGGGAACCCTGCGTCTTATTTGCCCACACTCATTTTATAAGAATGTTCTGAGCATCAAGATTAAATTATAGATAATTTTATCATGGAATGTCTTCTAAGATTGTTCCTTTCTTCAAGCAAAAATCCACTCGCTTTAACCCTTCGTTAGGAATGGTTGACGTTGTTCCCTAGGGGGATGGTGGTAGAGATGCAAAATTTGTTCCTATGCGGATATAACAGTTATCCAATAGTTAATGAGAGTAGATACATTTGGGGATATGTCAGGAATTCATACTGACATTGGTGACTCTTATACAAACTTTGCTTTATAATGTATAGGGTGAGACCACTATACAAGCTTGTCATTTTGTCCTCCATAGTTATTATGTACTCCTCGAGACTTTTTCCAGATTCTAGTACGACTCTTCCCTGTAGGGGGAAGGAAGCACTAACATAGTTCATGCTTAGATGAAATGATGTATGACGGTAACATCATAGGTCTCTAGGTCTAGACGGACCAGGGAAATACTTTCTTGAGAGTACGGCACTGATTGAGAATCCACAGATACAGTAATGCTCTGGTGAACTTCCATCAGGACGACATGGCCTGAGCCCAAAAAAACGGATTTTGAGCGAAGCGAAAAATCCATATTTGGGTGAGGTAGCCATATCGTCCTAATGGACCCGCCCTTCCTTTTATCGTAAAAGGGATTATTGACCCCTCCCTATAATACAGTATCTGTAGCACCTCGTATATCGCTATAAGGAATAAAAATGGCGCTGCCGCCTTCATCAGATACACACTGGAAACGGAATAGGAGAGATTCCTTATGAACGGCTCTCTTTTCATTCTCGTTTCAGAATCTTGTCACTGTAACCCCTTGAAGCGTTAATACTGTTTGGGGTGAAGATAGCTATGTGACGTGTCAAGAATGCGTCCTCTGATATTATGCGATATCCCTGTTAGATTTATTTAGGGATATTCGCTCCAGGAGGTAGAATTCTGGATACCTTAAGGTAAAATTCTCTGGGAATATCACTGTAGTCAAATATACCCTAGGAAGCTACTCTTTAGGAACTTCCATCAGGTCGACATGACTACTTCACCCAAGAATAGATTTTTCGCTTCGCTCAAAATCCGTTGTATATGCCCCCCTTGGCTGTAGGGGCATAAAAATAATCTGAGTGGCGTCAATGTATCCCTGCATGTCATAAGAGGCAACTAAAAGGGACGGGACTAGGGAGCGGGGAACCCCCTCTTCTCTATCATATACTCCTGTGAGACATCGAAGAGGTGGAGATGTGGGAGAGTGACTGCTCCCCGCACTCTAGTTTTGGGGGGTCTGAATGTGTGTGGCTGTAGTACGATAGAGAGTAAAAGATGTGAGATTGGAAGTATGTTTAGGAATAGAAGGATGGATATATTGGCTTTGTGTGAGACAAAGATAAAAGGTAAGGGTGAAGTGATGTCTGGTGAAGTGACTGGTAGAGTGTGTGGGATTGAAAGAGGAAAAGCAAGAGAGGATGTGGCTTTATTGCTGAGTGAATGGATGACAGGTAAAGTAGTGGAATGGAAAGAGATATCATCTAGGCTGATGTTAGTAAGGGTTAGGTTTGGTAGGGAATGCTGGGATCTCGTTAGTGCATATGGGCCAGGTTGTGAGAAAAGTGATGAAGAACTGAATTAATTCTGGAATGAATTAACTAGGTGTGTAGTAGGACTGGATAGAAGAAATTATGTAGTTGTCATGGGTGACTTAAATGCTAGAGTGGGCGCTGGAGATGTAGAAGGTGTCATTGGGAAGTATGGCGTACCAGGTGTAAATTAATGTGGTGAGAGACTGGTAGATATGTGTGTTGAGCAAGAGATGGTGATAAGTTCTAGCTTTTTCAAAAAGAAAGATAAAAACAAGTACACATGAGTAAGAGTGGCAAATGGAAGAGTGGTAGAAAGGGCGATAAAGGACTACGTGTTGATAACTAAAAGAATGTTTGGAAGATTGAAAGACGTGCATGTGTTTAGGAGTATGGCCAATGGTATGTTTGATCTTTTTTTGGTGGATAGAAAAATAGTTGTTACAAAAGAGTTGGAGATAGAGTGGGGGGGGGGATGTAAAAGGGAGCTAGTGAGGGTTGAAGAGTTAATAAAACCGGAGGTAGAAATTGATTATCAAGAAAGGTTTAAAATGCCATATGAGAAAGTGAATTAAGAGAAACTGGTAATTTAGAGGAGTGGAAGTTAGTAAAAAAAAAATTGTTGGGATTGCAAGTGAGGTGTGTGGCAAGATGATTTTTGGAGGCAGCATGAGGGAGGGGAGTGAATGGGGAATGAAGGAGTGAAGGTAAAAGTGGAAGAGAAAAAGAGGGTATTTGGAGAATGGCTGCAGAGTAATAGCGTAGGGAAGTATGAAAGATATAGAGAGAAAAATGTAGAAGTAAAGTGCAAGGTTACTGAGGCAAAGAGGGCGGCTGATCTGAAGTGGGGTCAGGAATTGGGTTATTCATATGAAGAGAATAACAAGAGGTTTTGGAAAGAAGTGAAGAGAGTAAGGAAGGCTGGTTTGAGAATTGAAGAGACAGTGGAAGATGGAAATGGGATTTTGTTAAAAGGAGAGGAGGCAAGGAAAAGTTGGGCGGAATATTTTGAAAGTTTACTGAATGTTCAGGATAATAGGGAGGCATATATAATTGCTGTTGCAGGTGTTGAAGTGCTAGTGATGAGAGATGAGAATGAGAGAGAGAGAGATTACAGGAGAGGAAGTGAGGAGAGCACTAGATGAAATGAGAGTAGGGAAAGCACCTGGTATGGATGGTGTGAGGTGTTGAAGCAAGGGGGTGTAACTGTACTTGAATGGTTGGTGAGATTGTTTGATGTGTTTTGTGTTGTCAATGGTACCAGCATATTGGGTTTATGCATGTATTGTACCACTATATAAGGGTAAAGGAGATGTGCATGAGTGTTGAAATTCAAGGGGTATTAGTTTGTTGAGTGTAGTTGGAAAAGTGTATGGTAGAGTACTGATTAATACTATTAAGAATAAATCAGAGAATGCAATCTTATAAGTACAGAGTGGATTTAGAAGAGGTCGGGGATGTATAAATCAGATTTTTGCAGTTAGGCAGATATAGGAGAAATATTCAGGAAAAAGCGAATGATAGAGTTGATAAGGAAGCAATGTGGAATGTGATGAAGTTATATGGAATTGATGGAAGGTTGTTGCAAGCAATGAAAAGTTTCTACAAAGGTAGTAAAGCCTGTGTTAGGATAGGAAATGAAGTGAGCAATTGGTTTCTGTTGAGTGTGGGGCTAAGACTGGGATGTGTAATGTCGCCATGGATGTTCAACGTGTATGTTGATGGAGTGGTGAGAGGTGAATTCTCGAGTGCTTGGGCGAGAATGGAGAGTGATAGACAAGAATGATCATGATGGGAGGTAAATCAGTTGTTGTTTTCAGAATATACTGTACTGGTTGCAGACGCGGAAGAGAAGCTTGGCCGATTAATGACAGAATTTGGAAGGGTATGTGAGAGAAGGAAGTTGAGAGCTAATGTGGGTAAACGTAAGGTTATGAGATGTACGAGAAGGGAGGGTGGTACGAGGTTGAAAGTCACGCTGAATGGAGTGTTTCTTGAGGAGGTGGATCAGTTTAATTACTTGGGGTCTGTTGTTGCAGCAAATGGTAGAGTGGAAGCAGATGTACGTCAGAGAGGGAAGGAAGGCTGCAAAGTGTTGGGGGCAGTGAAGGGAGTGGTAAGGAATA
>NC_090742.1:91489270-91496770 GCF_036898095.1 Palaemon carinicauda | reverse complement strand
ATCGTCGATTTGACCTCCTACTTGCAAAATACAAGGGTTTTCGCCACGCTCAATCTGCTGAAGAGGTATTATCAGGTGCTCATAAACCCAGAAGATATCCCCATAGACCAACGTTACTGCCCCATTTGGTACATACCCCTTCAATTACTCCTGTTTTGGCCTTCATAGTGCAGGGGCCACAATTCAACGTCTCATGGACGGCATCTTAGGGGACCTCACCTTATGTGTATGTTAAGTAGACGAAACACTTGTGTTCTCTTCCTTCAAAGAGGAACACAACCATCGTCTATGAATTGCGTTCAACCGCCTACAACAGAACGGTCTTGTAATCCGGTATGAGAAGTGTACCTATGGTGCCAACGAAGTACTGTTCTCAGGGCATCACATCACTCCATAGGGAGTGAACTCTTTCCCAAAGAAGGTAGCAGCCATTTAGAACTTCCCAACACGCTCGACCATCAAAGCACTGCAGGAATTCTTGTGCATGATCAACTATTATCACCGTTTCCTGCCAGCCATCACTGCTACTCTTGCCCACCTCTATGCCTCCCTCAAAGGTAAGCCAAAACACCTGAAGTAGGTTCCCTTTCAAGAAGTGGCCTTCTGCAGCACAAAGAATGTCAAATCAACTGCTGCTGCTCTCACTTTCCCTATGCCACATGCACCCCTCCTCTCCACTGATGCCAGTGACGTCGCTATTAGGGCAGTCTTTGAGCAGGTGGTCAATGGCTTGACCTGCCCAATGGCCTTTTCATTAGAAAACTCTCCAAGGTGGAATTCTTTGATTGGTTTAATTTTAAAGCTAGTTCGGTAGTTCTTTGAAGTATATCTTCCTATCTATATATTTATGATACTTTTTATTGATTCTGCATCGAAACAATTGCAGATAGGCTGAAAAAGGCAGAAGTTATATCAAAAGCTTTCACACACACACACACACACACACACACACACACACACACATATATATATATATATATATATATATATATATATATATATATATATACAGTATGTGTGTGTATATATATATATATATACATATATATATATATATATATATATATATATATATATATATATATATATATATATATATATATATATATATATATTTATATATCTTATATGAGAACCACACATAAAAGAAAGTCTGATCATTCATATTTACTGAGATATTAAAGAAGGATCAGATTTCTCACCTTGCATACCAACCTAACTTGTGCTAATACGGAGTCATTATATAGTATTTTCAAGCAGTAACTAGACCTGTGAGTAGCTTCATTTATACTTTGCTCAAAGGTTGATTTAGAGCAAAATTCAAAAGCTCTTAAGCCATGGTGATCAATAGCAGAAATATAATTCAACCACTCCATTTGGTGACCGTTGGAATCCCCAACTGGAGCAAAAGTGGTTTTTTCATTATTTTATTTTTGTATCTTAGACATAATAGTGAGAAGACAATCAAAAATATATTCATCCATGTCCGGATTCTGGTAGATCGAACACAAATAGAAGTCGTTATGCCTGCCACAAATTTTTTTTTAACAGAATCTCACAACATTTACATTCATAGTGGAACTTATTATATGCACAGTACTCAGTCCTAATAAACACCCCAATTCCTCTTGCCCTTAGAATGGCATACCATTTAAAAGTTACTGGTTCCTCAAAACTTGTAATAAGAAGCTCAGATGAGTGCCTCATTTGAAAATCAAAATTTTCTGAGCATAATAGAATATCATACTGTCTGGAGGCAACTGCTTACTAAGGTCTTGGATATTGGCATTCCGTCTACATATATGGTATTATGGTAGATGGCACTGGTGAAGTGTAAGATATAAATTATCCTATATTCCGCTTAATGTCTGTAGAGAGAATAAAAATAAAAAGCAGTAAAAAATATTTATCATAACTAAAATCAAACTTAATAATAAGGTGCACAGAAACAATATGTACAGAAATATATATGAAGTGACTGATACATCCGATAACTAAAAATAAAATATAGGATAAAATTATTCAACGTGTCAGAGCCTTCACAGCTTGTAAGGCTAAGCACCCTCCAGGATAGCTACTTCACTTGAAAGAAGGACACAAAGGATAGTATTGAAAATTAATACTTATGAGAAAGAGGTTGCAGACAGAAAAAACTCGTAATACACCATTTCAGCGGACGTGACATCTAAGACATCTTTAGGAGTGGCCCTTAGTTCTAGGACAACCCAGGGAAGCTGGATAATATTTGCAGTTGGACATCGAAGCTGCTTTGAGGAGGCAGTGAAAATGTTCAACCATTATGTAGGCAGCAGGGATGTAGGCGGTTGTCTGATGTGGGGTAATTCCCTGGATATTTTTTAATAACGTCCACAATGGAGAGACGAAAATAACACCACTATCAGAAGTAATATGCTCAAGGATACCAAATCCTACTATCCATCCTGAGAGCAAGATTGATGTTCATAAGGCTGATGTTGCAGTTTCCTTGAGATTGGTTTCATGCCAACGAGTGGAGCGGTCAATGACAGCAATGATGTCCTTGTGATGTGGATACGGGGCTTACTGCATCAACGTGAATGTGAGCAAAACAATGGGGAGGTTGAGGAAAGGTATCCATTCTTGAATCAGTGCGTTGATTTACTTTTGAAATTTGCCATAAAATACAGGTATTGTAATCCAATACCAGGCCAAGGGCAACTAATATGTTGACAGGGCATGTGGCCTTCACGTATGGCTAACGGTGTACCTTCTAAAAAGTGGCCAAAGTGACAGACATCCAAGTGCACTGCCAGTAATTCATAGACGGTAAAGTAGCCAGATTCTCCTTGAACAGATTTCTACTGAAAAATCCCAATGGGCAGGACAAGCCATTGACCAATCTCTCAAGTACTGCACCAATAGCAATGTAGTTGTCATCGGTGTAGAGAAGGAGAGGTGCATGTGGCACAGAAAAAATGAGAGCAGCAGTGGTTGATAGGGCATTCTTTGCGTTGCAGAAGGACGCTTTTTGAAGGGTACCCCATTTCAGGTCTTTGGCTCGTCCTTGAGGGAGGTGAGAGGAGGTCAAGGGTGACACGATGGCTGGAAGGAAAAGGTGATTATAGTGTATTATGCCCAAGAATTCATTAATAGTCGAGGGCATGGGTATTTTCTGAATGGCAGCTACGTTCTCAGAGAGGTAGTGGACTCCTTCAGGAGTGATGCTGTACCCTAGAAAGGATACTTCATTGGCGCAAAAGTTACATTTCTCCTACCACACTGCAAGGCGGTTCTGTTGTAGGCAGTCGAGCATAATGCGTAGCGGACGGAGATGTTCCTCTGTGGAGGAAAAGAACATAAGTATGTCATCCTAGTGACATGCACAGCAGGGAAGGTACTATAAGATACCATCCATGAGACAATGAAAAGTGACCCCAGCATTACGAAGATTACAACAAGAGTAATTGAAGGTATATGTACCTAAGGGAGTGGTGATGGCAGTCTTGGGGATATCTATTGGATTCACGGTACTTGATAATAGCCCTTCTGGAGGTAGACTGTGAAGAACACCATGGCTTTGTGCAAGTAGGAGGTCATGTTGGTGATATTTGGGAGGGAATATTGATCTGGTCCTGTCTGCATGTTCAGGCGCCTGTAATCCCTCCACAGAATCAGAGAGCCATCTTTCTTCAGGATGATGTGTGAGGGTGACAAACATGAGCTTCAGGCCTTTGGGCAAAGGCCCATCACTTCCATTTCCGCAAGCGTATGTTTAGGAGCTTCCAAATTATCCGGTACCAGACACCTGAATCTGGCAGATATTGGGGGCCTTGTCGCCTGAATATGAATATAGACCTAATGTTTGGTGGGAACCGCGGGCGTTTGAGGAATTTCTGGACAGAAAACTTCCGGGTACGACTTGAGGAAATGGCCATAGGCATCTGTGGGTGCAATGATGTGAAGAGCGAGGCGGAGGTTCCTGGTTGGAGAGATGTTGAAAAGTAAAACTCAGGATTCACTAGCTGTTGGTGAGCAGCATTGACCTGGAACTGATAATGTGAGAGCAAATCTGCATCAAGCATTGGCAATGTGACGTCAGCGACGAAAAACATCCAGATAAATTTGATGTCTAGAAACGATAATGTAAGGTTCTTGGAACCATAGGTGGGGATCGCAGATACATTTGAAGCTACTTGCCGGACATGTGCAGATTTAGACAGAATACGTCGAGTCCTGACGAGTGACCTTGGCAGAAGAGAATGGCAAGGATCTATATCAACCAAAAACTCACCCGTACCGGCATCATCAAAAAAGAGAAGACAAGTGACAGGAGAGGGCACTACCGCAAGCAATAGCCTACTTACATGTTTTTTGGCCACCTGTCTGCCTCTGCATCACTCCCAAAATAGAAAAGTAAGTGAAATATTAACAAAATCAATCTTTTGATGATATTGCTGATAATAACACCATTTTGCACACATAAATATTTTTACGAGTTAACACTTAAGCAGTACGCGGGAGACATGAAGTGGGGGAGAGCCAATTTACTTATTACCTAGTATTTTATGAAAAGAATTATAATATAATTCATTCCTATTTTGCTAGGTTAGAGTTTACTTATTTTAGAAGATTAACCAACTGTTGAATAATACAGGAGACACTCCTAAAATAACACTCTAGTAAAGATAGACTAGAGAGTGCACTGTCATATTCTTAGGATCTTACAGGATCCCAAAGGATTTCATAGCATATAAGAAGGGACATTACAATCAAGTTAAAGTTGAGGAAGCTGGGCATCTATGTTGGATGAGACAATGTCGAACGGACGAAAATTGAATGCAGAGAGCTTACAGCTATCAGTCAAAGATTTCTGTAATAAGAAAGGAAAAAGAAGACTCTTCTTACCCGTATAAGGAGTAAGGGATACAGTTGCCTGACAGATTTTGCATTATTTTATACTTTAAATTTCTTTGCACGGGAAGATTATAACAACTGTATCTAGATATAAGCATATGCGTACTAATGTGTGAGTTTTAACACATTAACATGGGTGCACTGTGAGTGGTATGACCAAGATAAGCAGTAATCGGAAAGCTAATACTCTTGTATCGTGTTCCATCCCAAACTATAGATCAAAAGTGTACCCTACCCAGGTGCAAATGGCCACAAATAGCTGGGATTTAGGAAAAGGCCACCGGGCCTCTACCTCACCTTTAAAGTCACACTGAAATAGAATAAGCATGAAATTCACTTGTGAAAATTCTTGCAAAGGAAAAGAGTGTCGCCTTGAATATGAAAACTTACTGAGAGAGCAAGGTGAGTGTGAATGGGCCCGATAGTGACATTTGTTATCTGTTATTTTGCGAAAGTTAGCAAGAAGAGGAGCTTTTAGCACTAGTTGGAGAATTGGTAATGTTACTCCTCTATGTAAATGTGTTTGTGGTAGCTCAAGTCACACTGATGAACGCCCAATTTCCATAACTCCCATATTATCTAAAGTTTTTGAATGTCTTCTGGCAAAATGTCTTAATAGGTTTGCTGAAGGTAATCACCTACTCCCTAGTTTGCAATTTGGTTTTCGTAAAGGCCTTGGAGCATGTGATGCCCTTATTACAATCTCCAATGCTGTATAGAAATCCTTTGATTGTGGTCAGGAAGTTTGTATGATTGGCCTTGATTCTAGTGCTGCCTTTGACCGTGTTAATCATGAGGCCCTTGTTTTCAAACTGAAACAGTTGGGAGTGGGTGGGTCGTTTCTTAGGATTATTATTGATTTTTCTAAGTAATAGATCTCAAAGAGTTGTTGTTGATGGGCACCATAGTGAGTATAGGAATGTGATATCCTGTGTTCCACAGGGTAGTGTTCTTGGCCCATTAGGGTAGTGTTCTTGGCCCATTACTTTTCATACTATACACACATGACATGTGGTTTAACCTAGAAAACAAGCTTGTTGCATAAGCAGATGATGCTACTCTCTTCGCATCAATTCCATCCCCTGAATGTAGGTCTGGGGTTGGTGAATCCCTTAATAGAGATTTAGCTAAAATTAGTGCTTGGTGCAAATTGGGGTATGAAGTTGAATCCTAACAAAACTCAAAGTATGATTGTAAGTATGTCAAGGACAGTGGCTCCTCAACATCCGGATCTCAGTATTGATAATATTTCTTTAAATTTGTATGACTCGTTTGAAATTTTAGGTGTGATTCTCGACGGCAAATTTACTTTTGAGAAACTCATTAGGTCAGTGTCTTCAATTGCTCAAAAAATTGGCTTATTGAGAAAGTCTTACAAGATTTTCGGTGATCAATCTATTCTGAAGAAGTGTTTTAATTCTTTCTTTCAACCTTGTTTTAAGTATTGTTCTCCTGTCTGGTGTTCAGCTGCTGATTCTCATCTTAATTTGCTGGACAGGAACTTACGGTCTATTAAATTTTTTATTCCTGATCTAAATATTAATCTTTGGCACCGTCGTTCAATTAGTTCATTATGCATATTGCATAAGATTTTTCATAACTCTGACCTTTACATTCAGATCTCCCTGGACAATTCTATCCTGTTCGTAATACTAAGCAGGCAGTTAATTTTAGAAGCATGGCCTTCTCCATCATGAGGCTCAATACTTCACAGTATTCTAGAAGTTTTATTCCAGCTGCTACCAAGTTGTAGAATGATCTTCCTAATCGGGTAGTTGAATCAGTAGAACTTCAAAAGTTCAAAGTTGAAACAAATGTTTTTATGTTGACCAGGCTGACATGAGTATTTTTATTGTTTATATTTCTGTTTTGGACGTTGTTAATAGTTTGTCTAGGACATATCTGTTTTGACGCTGTTACTCTTTTTAGAATGATATATTGTGATTTATTCTCATCATTTATTTATTTCCTTATTTCCTTTCCTCACTGGGCTATTTTCCCCTTTTGGAGACCATAGGCTTATAGCATCTTGCTTTTCCAACAAAGGTTGTAGCTTGGCTAATAATAATAATAATAATAATAATAATAATAATAATAACTGACTTGAATCCGTTATCCTCAATCCAAGCGTAATGGTCCGTTTAATGAACGAAAAAAAAAAAATCGTAGTTCACAGCTATCGAAATCTAGAATTATTTTATCCAGAAAGTAATTAAACAAAATTTCTAGAATCATAATTATAACTTATTAAAGCTACATGTCATGATTCGATGACTTTTACCCGTCATGAATACGATAATTGTAATGGCAATGATGGTGATGATTAAAGCCATTGTCATTCATCATCTGTTTGCCTGAACTGCAGGTATTGAAGGATTAATAGAGACTGTTTGTCAAGATTTCCATCTATTATTTTCCTTCGAGATACTGACGTCATAGTGTTGTTTTGTGTGGGCAATTTATTTTGGTGTTGATTCCAATAGAACTCATATTATACACTGTGAATATCGAAGAACAAGTATGTTAGGGTATATTTATATGGATATATAAATACAGTAGAGTAAATAGATAATGCTATAAAATACAAACTGAGTTTTAAACAATACG
>NC_090742.1:91466770-91486770 GCF_036898095.1 Palaemon carinicauda | reverse complement strand
TATATATATATATATATATATATATATATATATATATATATATATATATATATATATATATATATATATATATATATATATATATATATATATATATATATATATATATATATATATACTTTCTATCTATCTACTTATCTATCTATCTATCTATCTCTCTCTCTCTCTCTCTCTCTCTCTCTCTCTCTCTCTCTGTATATATATATATATATATATATATATATATATATATATATATATATATATATATATATATATATATATATATATATATATATATAAAACAGTATGAGGAGGTAAATCCTGCCGATCTTTTGATACTTGAGAATTACCTTATTGTTACCTTATATAGGTATTAGGTTGGCTAGGGCACCAGCCACCCGTTGAGATACTACCGTTAGAGAGTTATGGGTTCCTTTTACTCGCACCCTTCTCTCTGATTACGGTTCATTTTTTTCTTTTGTCTACACATACACCGGATAATCTGGCCTATTCCTTACAAAACTTCCTCTGTCCTCATACACGTGACAACAATGACATTCCCAAAAAATTCATCTTCATCCAAGGGGTTAACTACTGCACTGTAATTGTTCAGTGGCTACTTCCCTCTTGATAGGGGTAGAAGATACTGTTTATCTATTGTAATCAGCTCTTCTAGGAGGACACTCCAAAAATAAACTATTGTTCACTAGTCTTGAGTAGTGCCATAGCCTCTGTACAATAGGATTCCACTCTCTTAGGTTAGAGTTCTCTTGCTCGAGGATACACTCGGGCAAACTTTTCTGTCTTATTTCTCTTCCTCTTGTTTTTTTCAAAATTTTTGTAGTTTATATAGGAAATATTTATTTTGATGGTGTTGTTGTTAAAAATATTTTTTTTCCTTTTTTCCTTTCCTCACAGGGCTACTTTTCCCTGTTGGAACCCTTGGCCTTATAGCATCTTGCTTTTCCAACTATGGTTGCAGCTTAGCTAGTAATAATAATAATAATAATAATAACAATAATAATAATAATAATAATAATAATAATAATATTTATTATAATATTAGTTGATGGATGAATGTAGCAGTGACTGTTCTGTTGTTTTTCTCTGAAAACAAGTTAAAAAAAAGAGACGAATTTCCGTTTAAAGATATAAATATGTTATTGGAAGTTATTCAAAATGATGTCAATTTACTATTCAAGATATGGATATTCGTATGTACATGTGTATGAAGGGAATAACTGTATTATTTAAAAAAGAACTTAGTTTAATATCACTTTGATATGCAAAAGCACTCAAGAACAACAGAATAGAGAAATATAAACTTTGAAAGAACTTTTTCTTCACTGTGTCAGAAAAAAAGGAGAGCAAAATAAGATTTTGTATTTTTCACAAACGTCAGGACTTCATTTTAATGAGGATTAACAATGAACTGAAATCACTTGCTTACCATATTGGAATACTTCCCAGTTTTACCATTCTTAGGAAAAATTAATGTTTGACATTCAAGATTATTTTTCTTTTTATTTTCTCAAGTCTGAGTTGCTCGTGGAAACACTTACGTTAACTGGCATCACAGGCTCCTACTCTGCCACCCTCTTAAAAAGGAAAAGAATCTATGAAAAAACGTTGATTAAAGGATGCTAATATGGAATATCTCACCAATTTGCCACCTATGGGTAACTAATTATTTTATTTTATTGTAAGATGTGATGAGGCACTAAAATTCTTTCAGAAATATACGATGGTTATTGAAGAATGTTATTGAGGAATGAACGTAGTATGGATTTAGGATATATAGAGATAAAGAGCTAATTCCATTTAGGCAAACTTACGCCAGCACGGTTCCTAGGTCAAAGTGTTGGAAGATATTGAAGGGAATCAAAGTCCAGCTGTGGTTCTCTGAATTCAGTCCAGCAAACCAATGCATAACAATTACAATATGTTTCAAATTCTCCCTCTTATTTTGAAGTATTGGAGGGTGGTTGTCTTTGTCTGCCCTTATTAAAATATCGTGTAGAATCTATTATATACCCAAGCATAAAGATTAAATATTCAGTGTATGAAACCCCCCTGCATGAGACTGTTGCTTTGTAACTCCTATATTTTAGGAAATGGAAAGTGCTCGTCAACCTGGAATTATATCATGTCGTACATTTAAAAAAAAATGGACTATCTTGAATTAATGATGGCATTTTTGCTCTTCAAAATCATCTATTATTCACTTGGATGTAAATGCAAATACTATATCTGATGGGTATGCAAAGGTTAGCGAACTTTACAGCTACTTTAGGGACAGTATTTCTGTAGTGTCTAATGGTATCTATTTCACAAGGTATTACGATCATTCTAAAGACAAAATCCTTTTAGAGAAGATTGTAAAGATAAACTTTTCGGATGTAATGGAGTATGCAGGAGATTTATTTCTGTATGGTAACGCATTTCTTGATAAATGAATGCATTGAAGCTTATTAGATTAATGTCTTATTTCCTATCAGTTTTAAAGAAACATGGAAAATGTAAATGTGGAGAGAGAGAGAGAGAGAGAGAGAGAGAGAGAGAGAGAGAGAGAGAGAGAGAGAGAGAGAGGCGTGGGATATTTCTACCGTTTAAAATTCTTGAACTAATATTGGAAAATAATATGAGGCGCAGTCTCTCGATAACAACTTAAAAGGAGCTGGAGCTCCAGTTTCATCATAAGTTTGGGCCATAAAATTCCTTTTCTTACCTGCTTGGTAATTTCAACTCTCTCTCTCTCTCTCTCTCTCTCTCTCTCTCTCTCTCTCTCTCTCTCTCTCTCTCTCTCTCTCTCTCTCTCTCTCTCTTGAAATATATTTCCTAATGTACTTCCTCTGATAGTGATCACCCATTATATCTACATTATGTTCATTAACAATATTTGTAAAATCCCGCAAATTATATAAATGAGAACAGGAAGTGAAAAAAAAACAATAAATGAAACTATATGCTCTATCTAAATTTTTCTTTTTGACTAATAATACCAAATAATAGCCATATTGGATATTGCTACTTATGCTTTTAAGTCAAACTGGGAGAAGTGATTTTCAACGTATCGCAAACGAATTACGGAACAATAGAGAACGAAAATTTAAAACTAAAAATGAATTTTCTCCCAAAATTATCTGGATATTGTGCTTATGTTTAATCTTGTTATTAAAACAAAACAGCGAGAAGAGACATTAGGATCCTAGTTATTAAGAATGCATATTGATTTTTAATAACGCACAATCTACCATCAAGGGAATTATAAGCTTTACAAATATCTAATCGAACGCAGGAAAATTCTATTGTTTAATTTGCTATTCTTGATTCTTGTATACAGTATTGGAGGAGGGTTATTTTTCTGTTGACATATGGGACACTGCTTTGTTTCTTCCTATTATAGATAAAGAGATTATTGCCTAGCATATTAGAGTATAGATTAATTATTTCCTCGTCTAGTTTTAAATGGTCTTTGAAAATATTTCCATTGTTCATTATTTTTTTAACAGTAAAAGTATCTACTTTGGACCGCACGTGTATCACACACGTACGTACCCTGTAACGGTATTGCTTATTTATTGAATATTGTCGTTATAGCTCTACCTTCTGATTGATAACTTGTTCATTCCAGCATTTTGCTGCACCATTGTGTTTGAATTTTTGTGCCGTTCTTGACTGGAACGGATTGTATAAATGCTTAAGCTCCGACCAAATAAAGTTCAGTAACTTGCATTCAAGAGAGTCTCTTAGTTACAACCTAACAGCTCGGGGCACACTGGTGACCACTAGAGTGACCAACTCCCTCCTGCATTTCCCCTTACTACCGTGCCTTATTGTCTGAGGATGCCACCCTCATACACTGCTATCAAAGCCATGCATCTGAATCTACCGTCCTTCACCAGCGGAGAAGCGTTCGCCTAGTTCCAGCATGCTGAAGTCCAGTTTCACATAATAGGTGTAACTCGGTCAACCACCAAAGCTGATTACGTTCTCGTGGCTATCCCCGTGGTCACTTTCTCGGAAATCTCCAATTGGCTGTGCAAACAAGAACATACCCCCTAAAGTGCAAAGACCTCAAATCCTATCTCCTGGAGCATTGCTGCCACCACCAGCCGCCTGCATAGCAAATCTTTTTCAGCTCTCTCACCAACTGTTGGCGACCAAAAGGCATCAAGCCCATTGTCGTCACTCTTACACATTACCTTTAAGAAAGATGGATTTTTATATCCATGTGGGGGATACAGGCACCTGGACATGCAGACAGAACTGTTTCGCTACCAACCTCCCACACATCGTTGATGTGACCTCATACTTGCACAAAACGATGGTTTTCGCCACGCTCAATCTGCTGAAGAGGTATTATCAGGTGCTCATAAACACAGAAGACATCCCCATACCCAACGTTACCGCCCCTTTTGTCACATACCTCTTCAATTACTCCTGTTTTGGCCTTCATATTGCAGGGGCCACAATTCAACGTCTCATGGACGGCATCTCAGAGGACCTCCCCTACTGTGTATGTTACGTAGACAAAATAATTGTGTTCTCTTCCTTCAAAGAGAAACACAACCATCGTCTACGAATTGCGCTCGACCGCCTATAACAGAACGGTCTTGTAATCCAGTAGGAGAAGTGTACCTTTGGTGCCAACGAAGTACTGTTCTCAGGGCATCACATCACTCCAGAAGGAGTGAACTCTTTCCCTAAAAAGTTAGCAGTCATTTAGATCTACCCCACAAGGTCGACCATCAAAGCACTGTAGGAATTCTTGTGCATGATCAACTATTATCACTGTTTCCTGCCAGCCATCGCTACTACTCTTGCCCACATCTATGCATCCCTTAAAGGCAAGCCAAAGGACCTGAAGTAGGGTCACTTTCGAGAAGTGGCCTTCTGCAACACGAAGAATGCAAAATCAACTGTTGATGCTCTCACTTTCCCTATGCCACATGCACCCCTCCTTCTCTCCACTGATGCCACTGACGTCGCTATTAGGGCAGTCTTTGAGCTGGTGGTCAATGGGTCACCCTACACAATGGCCTTTTTACTAGAAAACTGTCTAAGGTGGAATCCGGCTGCTCTACCTTCAATGGCTAATTGCTAGCAGTGCACTTGGCTGTCCATCACTTTCGCAATATTTTAGATATTACACCCTTTTGGTTACCCCAAAAGAGTCATTTTCAATCATTCAAGTGGTAAATTATCACCCTAGGAAGCAAGACTCTTAGCATATTGATTGAACTTCAAACTCCCCTCCTTTCCCCATAAACTCTTATGGATAATTTTTATCATTTGAAAACTTGTATCCCTACCTTAACAAGGTTTCAAATTATGCAGCCAAGGATGTGACTTTAAAAGAGCTATACAAAACATCATATAGAAGAAACTTTTATAATACCAAACCTAAAAAAGTATTTTCTCTAATAAAAAAAAAATATTGAAATTTTGAGAAACTTAGCTAAAGACTCAAGTATAAATATAAGTATACCGGAGAAGGGCCATGGAATTTTAATAATGGATAAAGCTTATTACCTAAGAAAAATTGAAGATATTTTAAATGATAGGACTAGGTTTAGAGAATTGATGTCAGAGGACCCCTTAATTCACTCTACAGAGTTTTTAGTTGGAAGAAAGATGATGATTTGTCAAACGAAACAGCTTCTGAAATGATGGCAACTGGAACACGACTTGGTACTATCTAAGGTGTCCCAAAGATTCAAACAAGAGGTATTTTTTCACACCAATTTTCCTATCTATGAATACTTGTTTGTATGACCTGTCTAAACATCTACAGTAGTCACTAAGCCCTCCCAACTCATGGTAAATGAGTAATCTCTGAAGAACACTTGCAAATTTGTAGAGTTAATTATGTGCAGCTGCGATATAGAAAGTTTATTCACAAACATTCCTTTCCACAAAAAAAAATTACAAATAATTTTTAAACAACTTTTCCCTAACCTTGTGTACAATTTTTAAGGTTTCAACAATAACCAATTCAAAACACTATTAGAACTAGCTGCCACTACATCCACATTGTTGTTTAATGACATGTTATATGAGCATATAGATGAAGTGACAATGGTATTTCTGTGTGGACCAACCTTAGCAAATAGTTTTTTTTTTTATTTTATTGTGAATGGAAATTGCTAGGTGAATGTCTTGTAGAATTTAATCCTTTCTTGTACCATCGATATGTCGATAATACATTTTTACTTTTTAAAAATCCAGACCCTATAGACCAGTTTCTAGATTAGTCAAATTCAAAGAATCTTGAAATAAAGTTTAATAAAGAAAATGATCAGGATGGCCAATTGATCTGTTTTCTGGTCTTTGGGTTGCTCCTCTCGGTGGGGATTCGTCGTTTCCTATGGGTAACTAGACTATATTAGTAATCATATCTTTTATATAGCTTTATTTTCTTTGATTGGTTTCATTTTAGAGCTAGTTCGGTAGATCTTAGAAGTATATCTATCTGAATATATATTTATGATAATTATTATTGATTTCGCATCGTAACAACTACAGATAGGCTGAAGATGGCATAAGTTATATCAAAAGCTTTCACACACACACACACACACACACACACACACACACACACACACACACACACACACACACACACACACATATATATATATATATATATATATATATATATATATATATATATATATATATATATATATATATATATATATATATATATATATATATATATATATAAATATATATATATATATATATATATATATATATATATATTTATACATATATATATATATATATATATATATATATATATATATATATATATATATATATATATATATATATATATATTACTTGAGAACCACACATATGAGAAAGTCTGATAATTCATATTTACTAAGATATTAAGGAAGGATCAGATTTCTCTCCTTGCATACCAACCCAACTTGTTCTAATGCCGATAAAGTTAGTATATAGTATGTTCAGGCAGTAACTACACCTCTGAGTAACTTCACTTATATTTTGCTCAAAGGAGATTTAGAGCAAAATTCAAAAGCTCTTAAGCCATTGTGATCAATAGAAGAATGATAATTCAACAACTCCTTTTGGTGACCGTTGAAATTTCTAATAAGAGCATAAGTGGGTTTTCCATTGTTTTATTTTATGTGTCTTAGACATAATAGTAAGAAGACAATAGAAAATAGATTCATCCATGTCTGGATTCTGGTAGATCGAACACAAATAGAAGTTGTTATGCCTGCCACAATTTTTTTTTAACAGAATCTCTTAACATTTACATCCATGGTGGAAATTATGATATGCACGGTACTCAGTCCTAATAAACACCCCAATTCCTCTTGCCCTTAGAATGGCATACCATTTAAAAGTTACTTGTTCCTCAAAACTTGTAATAAGAAGCTCAGATGAGTGCCTCATTTGAAAAACAAAATTTTCTGAGCATAATAGAATATCATACTGTCTGGGGGCAACTGCTTACTAAGGTCTTGGATATTATCATTCAGTCTACAAAGATGGAATTATGGTAGATGGCAATGGTGAAGTGTAGGATATACTTGTCCTAGATTCTGCTTAATGTCTGCTGAAAAAAAAAATAAAAAACAATAAAACAGATTCATGATATCTAAAATTAAACTTAATAATAAGGGTAACAGAAACAATACGTACAGAAATATATATGAAGTGACTGATAATCTGATAACTAAAAAAAAAATATAGGATAAAATCCCTCAACGTGTCATAGCCCACACAGCTTGCAAGGCTAAGTACCTTCCAGGATAGTTACTTCACTTGTAAGAAGGACAAAAAGGATGGTATTGAAAATGAATACGTATGAGAAAGAGGTTGCAGACAGAAAAAACCTCGCAATACACCATTTCAGCTGCTGTGACATCTGAAGCCTCTCTAGGAGTGGCCCTTAGTTCTAGGATAACCCAGGGAAGCTCGATAATCCTTGCAGTTGGACATCAAAGCTGCTTTGAGGGTGCAGTGAAAACGTTCAACCATTCTGGAGGCATCAGGGATGTAGGCGATTGTCTGATGTGGAGTAATTCCCTCGAGATTTGTTAATGATATCCACAATGCAGAGGCAAACCCCTATCAGAAGAAAAATGCTCAAGGATACCGAATCATGCTATCCATCCTGAGAGTAAGATCGATGTACATGAGGCTGATGTAGCAGTTTCCATGAGAATGGCTTCAGGGCGATGAGTGGAGCGGTCAAGGACGGTAAACTGATAATGATGTCATTGTGATGTGGATACGGGGCTTACTACATCAACATGAATGTGAGCAAAACAATGGTGAGGTTTAGGAAAGACGTCTATTATTGAATCAGTGCATTGATGTACTTTTGTAATTTGCCATGAAATACAGGTATTGTAATCCAATACCAGGTAAAGGGTAACTAATGTGTTGACAGGGCATGTGGTCTTTGCGTATGACTAATGGTGTACCTTCTAAGAAGTGGCCAAAGTGACAGACAGCCAAGTGCACTGCCAGTAAGTCATAGACGGTAAAGTAGCCAGATTCTCCTTGAACAGATTTCTACTGAAAAAAGACAATGGGCGGGACGAGCCATTGACCAGTCTCTCAAGTAGTGCACCAATAGTGACGTCGTTGTCATCGGCTTAGAGAAGGAGAGGTGCATGGGCCACTGGAAAAGTGAGAGCAGCAGAGGTTGATAAGGCATTCTTTGCATTACAGAAGGATGCTTTTTGAAGGTTTTCCCATTTCAGGTCTTTGGCTCATCCTTGAGGTAGGTGAGAGGGGGTCAAGAGTGGCGTGAGTGCTGGCAGCAAAAGGTGATTATAGTTGATTATGCCCAAAAATTCATTAATAGTCGAGGGCATGGGTAATTTCTGAATGGCTGCTACGTTCTTAGAGAGGTGGTGGACTCCTTGAGGAGTGATGCGGTGCCCTAAAAATTATACTTCATTAGCGCAAAAGTTACATTTCTCATACCACACTACAAGGCTGTTCTGCTGAAGGCAGTCAAGCGCAATGCATAGCAGACGGAGGTGTTCCTTTGTGGAGGAAAAGAACATAAGTTTGTTGTTCTAGTGACATGCACAGAAGGGGAGGTCCCCTAATATACCATCCATGAGACATTGAAAAATGACCCCAGCATTACGAAGGCACAACAGGAGTAATTGAAGGTATATGTACCGAAGGGAGTGGTGATGGAATCTTGGGGATATCTATTGGATTCCTGGTACTTGATAATAGTCCTTCAGGAGGTACACTGTGGAGAACACCATGGCTTTGTGCAAGTAGGAGGTCATGTCAGCGATGTTTGGGAGGGAATAATGATCCGGTCCTGTCTGCATGTACAGGCGCCTGTAATCCCTCCACAGAATCAGAGAGCCATCTTTCTTTAGGATGATGTGTAAGGGTGACAAACATGAGCTTGAGGCCTTTTGGCAAAGGCCCATGACATCCATTTCCGCAAACGTTTGTTTAGCAGCTTCCAAATGATCCGGTGCGAGGCACCGGAATCTGGCAGATAATGGCGGCCTAGTCGTCTGAATATAAAGATAGACCCCATGTTTGGTGTGAACCACGGCCGTTTGATGAATTTCTTGACAGAAAACTTCCGGGTATGACATGAGGAAATGGGCGTAGGCATCTCTGGGTGCAATGATGGGGAGAGCGAGGTCGGAGGGGGCTGGTTGGAAAGGTGTTGAAAAGTGAAATTTAGGATTGACTAGCTGTTGGTGAGCAGCATTGACCACGAGCTGATAATTTGAGAGGAAATCTCCATCAAGTATTAGCAATTTGACGTCAGCGACGAAAAAGTTGCAGATAAATTTGATGTCTACAAACGATAATGCAAAGTTCTCGTAACCATAGGTGTTGATTACAGATACATTTGAAGCTACCAGCCGGACATGTGCAGATTTAGCCAGACTACATCGTGTCCTGACGAGTGGCCTTGGCAGAAGAGAGATGCAACGATATATGTCAACCAAAAATCCCTCACCCATACCGGCATCATCTAAAAAGAGAAGACTAGTGACAAGAGGGGGCATCGCCGCAAGCAATAGTCAACTTACATGTTTTTTGGCCAATGACAACCATTTCCACTTTTCTTCTCAGCTGCCCAAAATCTGCAGTAGTAGTAGCATAGATGATGACGGGTGTCATAAGTTGTTTTAGAGGTTGTCGGTTAGGGTGTGAACGAGGGCCAGTATATGCGGACAGTGAGCGGCTTTGTAGCCACTACGGCACGTCACAGCATTAGCATCTGTATCCTACCGCATTCATGTCATCTTCAGTCAGTGTTCAATAGCTGTCCTCTTCGTTAGGAATGGAGGCATAGATGGATATCTTAAAGGTGGTGAAGTGGCTGTCCATAGGGACATCAACTTTGGTCATTAGGTTATTCATGGGCAAAATATTGACAATGGGGAGGACAGCGAATAAAGGTTTGGTTAGGCGTTGTACCCAAAGGGCACAAAGTAAATTCCCTTCACAAAGAGAGCCGTCTGCATCAGGTTACAGGAGAGCAATACTGGTCCTTTTTGTAAGGGTAAGAGAAGCCTTTAAGTTGGGAGACCTGAAAAAAGTCTTAATTGCAGGCGGCTGCCGATGGTGAGTACTGCTCGAGTAGGTATGCTTTGAGGGCCTTGTACGCTATTGGGGTGTCAGCTCGGTAGCAAAGTCAATCTGAGATTAATGGGAAAATGTTTTGGGGATCGCTTTGAGAACATAGTCTACTTTGGTGCTTGAGCGAGTCACGCCCTTAATATAAAAATGGACTTTGGCACGCTTAAATCCGGCGAATACCTCTGTACTGGTGAAAAGCGGTAGTTTCAGGGGTGTGGTGTTGATAGTAGAGTTAGTGTCGCAAGGTGGCATCATCAAACAGTATCACACAGCGGTGAGGTGGAAGGCAGGAGGGATAACTGCAAGGCAAGATAAACGTAACTAACCTTTATTAAGCAATCATCAAGTTTATATACAGCGACTTCCAAGGAAGAACGTCGCAAAAATTCAAACCTGATAAAGCATGAGTTAACATAACCTTGGTTAGTCTATCAACAGTGTAGAAAAGAGCGAAGGGTAAGATAAGAAATCAAAACCGGTAATGTGTGAGAGCGTGTATCAAACACATCCGGTATCAGACTGCCCAAAACACCATTTCAAAAAACCAGAAGAAGAGAAAACAAAATATTGTGCTTGAATATATCTTTAAGCAAGAGACCTCTAGTTCAGTGAAAGACCAAAGTACAGAGGCTATGCTACTACCCAAGACTAGAGAACAATGTTGCAAATCAGAAAATGACTCTTAAAGGTTATATCAGGTAGAGAATAAGAAGAAGCAGAGGATAAAAACAGAGGAAAGAAGTTGGAATAAATAAAAATAGAGAGAGAAATTATGGTGAAGATAAAAAGAGAGAAAAAGGGTAAGAAAGATCGAAAAAAGAGAATGGATGGATAGTAAAGATAAAAAAAGTAAAATGATGGGA
Organism: Palaemon carinicauda; assembly: GCF_036898095.1. Classification (NCBI taxonomy): domain Eukaryota; kingdom Metazoa; phylum Arthropoda; class Malacostraca; order Decapoda; family Palaemonidae; genus Palaemon; species Palaemon carinicauda. The sequence continues at coordinate 91,475,305 of NC_090742.1, read as the reverse complement.
GAGATAGAAAAAAAGACAAAAAAAGAGAGAGAGAAAATGGTAAATATAGAAAATAAGGGAAAACGTTTGAGAGATAGAGAGAAAGTGTTTACTAAATAAAAGAAGATGGAAAGCGAGTTTGAAAGAGAAAGAAAAGCGTCCGAGTTATATAAGAGATGGATAAAATAAGTATACGATATCTCTGATTAATAAGACAAAAAATATGTGTTGCATGGGAGAGAGAGAGAGAGAGAGAGAGAGAGAGAGAGAGAGAGAGAGAGAGAGCATTACCTCTTTACGTGAGGTAACTAACTTTGTAAGTCTTTTTTATTTCTCTCTTTGATGATTGATTCTCTCTCTCTCTCTCTCTCTCTCTCTCTCTCTCTCTCTCTCTCTCTCTCTCTCTCTCTCTCTCTCTCTAAATTTAGATACATGCTCATAGTAATGAAAAAATAAGGAAATCTTAGAGCAGATAATTACAAAGCTTAATTTGTCTTTCAATTTTCTGAATCATAATAGCAAGTAAACAAATTTCAATTGCGATCGAAATTTTGATCATGAATATTTCTTGGTATCAAAATAATTTTATTTTTTCCCAAAAATTTATATTATTCACCCTGAAATCATAGTTTCCTTAGTAGTTTGTTCTTAATGATGAACCCGACTTGTATTTTTGGTTATCAGTTCCAGTGCAATAAACCGATCTCTTATAAGAAGATTGTTTATCAGTGTAAACATAATTTTTTTTCAGTGTAACAACAAACATAATCAACACAATAAGTCCTGTGTCTATACTTGTTGTCGTTAAACCCGAAAAAAAGCCACTCAATATAGTGAGCCTTTTATAAGTAATTATATTGAAAGACAGTACAAACTTCAGAACGATGCTGCCTCGACCCTCTGTTATCTTCCACTATATAAAAATGAGCAAATTGCCTGGCTATGTATGCAGATATATTTTTTCCTGTCATGGTCTGTCTCTCCCCGTCCCTCTTGTCTGTGGGAGAGAGAGTAGTCATACCCTGGTGAGAGGGGGTACCCTGAGATATACACTCGGAAACCACAATCAATCATAAATCACCTAACTATCAGGTTGCTGTTTAGAAAGGGGGAGGGGTGGGAAGGGTTGAATCTGTGTGTGCATTTCTACCTAAATATCTAGACGTCGGTTTTGACGGTTGCTTATACTAATATTACTATAGGTAAATTATTATTGATATAGTTGATTAGTTGGGAAAAAAGAAAATTTGCAAATACTGTTTAAGTTTGTTTATGGAATGTAATCAAAAGTAATTAAAAAATCCTTGTTTGTTTTTATATTTTTTTATTTGCGTCCTGTTCTATTATTTCCGTCCATAATGTGATTTTTTACATTTCCAAAAGCCTTTATGTTTCTATCACTATCCATTCCAGTAAGAGTTGAAAGATTATTTTTATAAAATAATACCTTGATAAAAAAAAGTTCCTCTTCTGTTAGAATTTCATAGTACTTCGTGTTTCATTTAAAGGACGAATAGATTGATTGAGAAAGTTCACAGTTTTATATTTGAATTAAAACCACCTTCCATAAGGATAAGATTGGGACATTTAAAACTTTTTTCAATGTGTTATTTTCCTTATATAATCTTTTGCCCTGTTCAAGATTTTTTTTTCGTGATAAAATCATAGTGTTGTTCTTTTTATCTTAGATATTGGCAGGCAGATGATGAATTTTCTTTTTTCATTAGTACATAAAAATAAAGAGAGAGAGAGAGAGAGAGAGAGAGAGAGAGAGAGAGAGAGAGAGAGAGTGAGAGAGAGAGAGAGAGAGAGAGAGTACTATTATTTTCTAAATGATCAGCCATTCTTATCTAATTGAGTTTCCATCAGCATGAACCTTTTCTTTCGTCATGGCCAGTAAATGGTAAACCCACAGTAAATCCAATTAATTGTTGGGTTAAGCTGATACACTTACAACGAGTCATTGCGTCCAATGGCACCTGTTGTAAATTCAAGCCGACCCCGTTTCGTTGATGGTGAAAAGGTCGTTTGCAAACCAGGACATTAATTCTGCACATACATTTGGGCTTTTTACAAGTCATGTAGTGAGTTTATGTTTAGTTCCTATGAAATCTGAACGGGAATCAGGTGCTGTGAATAGGAATCGATTGCAGAGGCTACTTGCTATCATGTCTAACCACTTGCTTCGTCCCCAGTACTCACCTTGTTAATGATCTTAAGATATTTTCCATTTTCTATTCATTGCACTGAAGTCGTATAAACTGTAGGTTTGTTTCCCTAACTAGGTACCTGTTGGTTTCTTTGCCTCAGTTTATAATTTCGTGCATTTACATATTTCTCACAAACTATCTTTTCCCAGCTGATCACCTGTCCGTCTCGGCATCTCTCCCAAAATAGAAAAGAAAGTGAAATGATAACAAAATTAATATTTAAATAATATTGCTGATAACAAAACCATTCTGCACACATAAATGTTACTACGAGTTAACACATAAGCAGTACGTAGGAGACATAAAGTGGAGAAAAGCCAATTTAGTTATTACCTAGTGTTTTATGAAAAGAATTAGGATATAATTTTTTTCTATTTTGCTAGGTTAGAGTTTCTTTATTCTAGAAGATTACCCAACTGTTGAATGATAAAGGAGACACTTACTCCAAAAATAGCACTCTACTAAAGATAAACTAGAGAGCGCACTGTCATATTCCTAGGTTCTTACAGGATCCCGAAGGATTTCATAGCATATAAGAAGGGACATTACAATCAAGTTAAAGTTGAGGAAGCAGGGCATCTAAGTTGGATGAGATAATGGTGAACGAGTGAACATTGAATGCAGAGAGCTTACAGCTATAAGTCAAAAATTTCTTTAAAAAGAAAGGAAAAAAAGACTCCTCTTACCCGTATATGGAGTGATGCATACAGTTGCCTGACTGATTTTGCGTTATTTTATACTCTAAATTTCTTGGCAGGGGAAGATTATAACAACTGTATCTAGATATAAGCATATGCGTATTAACGTGTGAGTTTTGATACATTAACATGGGTGCACTGTGAGTGGTATGGCAATTGAGGCAGTAATCGGGAAGCTAGTGCTATTGTATCGTGTTCCATCCCAAACTATACCTCACAAGTGTACCGTACCAAATGATAAATGGCCACAAATAGGTAAGATTTAGAAAAAGGTTGCCGGGCCTCTACCTCGCTTGAAATTAACTTAAAAAAAAAATAGGAAAACTTACTGAAAGATAAGATGAGTGTGAATGGGCCTGACGGAGACACATCATTTGTAACGGACTTGAATCCGTGATCCTCAATCCAAGCGTAATCCGTTTAATGAACAAAAAAAAAAAAACAAAAAAAAAAAAAAAAAGTGAAGGGTTATAAGAAGAGGGAAATGGTAGTCAAGAATAATGTGACATTTCAAGGTGTTAAGTAGAAAAAAAAAAAAAAGGTTAAAAGGTGAATATTTGGTCCAGGGATAATAAGATTTTGTTTTATAGAACAGTATATACAAAAAGGCAGGTTAATAAACAAATGAATCTCAGAATAAAACATGCTAGTGAAAAGATGTTGTTTGACTTAAGGGCAGTCCTGGGTAAATGGAATGGGTATTAAAAAATTTTCTGAATGTGAAATATAGATATGACTGAATTATGAAAGATTTTCTTAAGGTAATGTAAAGATGTAACTGCTAATGGAGGAGATTAGGATGTTCAATAAAGAAAAGACTCCAGAAAATATTGGTATTAGAAATAAGGATCTTTAGTATAGTGGTAATGGTGTTCTTGAGTGCGGGTTGATTCGAGTGTGTAAAGTGTTTTGTTTAGCGAAAGGTCCCAGTGGCATGGGGGAGAGGAATAACGGTTCTGGTGTATAATAGGAAATGTAATAAAGATGCCCGTAAAGACTTATCTGATTAAGCATGTTGATACACTTCTCATCAAAGACATGACGAGTTGCCTCTACTATGCAAGACTTAGCAAGCTTCTCTTCTGCTCTGAAATAAGAGGGGAGATCTCTGACAATGTTTCTAGGTTGAAAGAGAACTCCTGTTCTATGACCCAATCTCTACCATTTGAGCTGGCGTTTCATTATTTTGAGTTATGCCAAATCGTTGTTGGCCAGTACCGGATGATCATTGTTCAAGGTCTTCTTTCTTTCATTAGTAAGTGTCTTCTTACAGATGACGCAAGGTGTCATCTGCATACCATTGTTCACTATAAGTGAGTAGCCGAAGCTGAGAAAACTCTCGTTGTTTGTACGCTTCTTTGACATATGTAAAGAAAGTTATCAAGCATTCGAAACGAAAAGAATCACAGAGCAATACATAAAAATAAAAAGTAACAAAATTCCCAAATATGATTGAAGAAAAGCTTTTTGTACTACATATTCCCGTACCCAAAACGTGAAGTCAATTTATTGGAAATATTAGTTTGCTTAATAGGTGACTCTGCTCTAAGATAACTGTATCCTAGAAAAATCTTGCAAATATTTAAGACAACTTACATGAACTCAAAAGTGGATACATATATATATATATATATATATATATATATATATATATATATAATATATATAATATATATGAGGAATAGGAAAAAATGGGGTAAAATGCTGGATACCGAAGTTAAAAATACATGCATTACATATACCTTACATATGCTCAGCCTTCCTATTCAGAAGTTAATTTTTATATAGAGTGTATGTGTGAAAGAGAAAAAAACTCACGTTGCCGAGTATCGCAGTACTGCATGTGGTGTGCCTAACTTCAAAAGAGGGATTGAAGAGGTGGCAGGTGGAGTTCTGAAGATCCTCGGGACACAGGTGGTGTAAACAGGCACGAACTAATCCCGTATATCAAATATGAAGTTATCCATCACGTTTGTTATCAGGTCTTAACACAAGCACTATACAGTTCAACATTTTTTTTTCTAAATTGATTTCTTTTTTTCAGTGAGCATTAAAAACTATACATAAGAAATAAAAGTACGTAACGTAATAAGGAAATATGCCAAAATTATGCCAGATATGGCTTGTCATATTACTCAAAATTTCTCATGTCAAACTGACAAAAATAAAAAATAAAAAATAAAAAATAAAACAAATAAATTGGTATAATCATGATAAATCTGGCAGCCGTGGTACCCATAAGATGCTACTGGTCTGCGCATTGTTGCAAGCCAGCTCCAACACCGGTGTTGCAAAATAGCGTAAGGGACCGTAAAAGGGCATATAAAGCATAAAAGATAGTATAAGAGGTCAATATATGTAGTTTTCTTATCAAGAAGTTTTCCAGGCAGTACCCATATAGATATTGTTGCTTTTGTGAATGTGAAAGTATAAATATATCCCTAAAAGAAACCGCCACCGGGTTTGTAAACGCAGCTCAACATGCACCGCTTGCCAGAACATAGGAGCTTTGTTGTAATGCTAATTTTACGAACGCAGAGAGTTTTGGAGGAGCCAAGGCCAATACAAAGGGGTCAGTCGGACAGATGATTATCCGTGAGTCACGCTTGTGAGACCATCACGCTCGCCTCACTGTCATTAAAGAACCCAAGTGCTGATAATGACATATATGATGTTTGCCGACATTAACCATTTGATAGAATTAGTCGGAAGTAACTTGATTGATTTTGACATTTGCTAAGACAGTGATTCCATTTCTGAAACACGCATCCGTGAAATTCTGTAAAAATATAGTACAGAATATGGGTTGGCCTATAAAATTAATGAACTAAAACTATCTGTTAATGGACAGCATAGGCAGCATGTAAAGTATGCCGTGCAGTTATTATTGTCATTTTGTGCAATTGCTTAAAGGTATTTGTGAAGTAGAGCCCTGTTGGAATCCAATAACTGGCAAACTACCTCTGAATTTATCTCGGTGATAAACGAGTGGATTCGTATAATGAAATCAAACAGCATCTATGGCGATATACCAGTAAGAAATGGTTTTGGGATTAATAAAGAATTTCAAATAAATACTTTGGAAAAGGTCGTAAAGGTAATGAATATTTTTAAAAGTCAAATCACAGAAAACAAAATGCTTGGGCAATTTTCAAAAACGAATAATTCTTTCTAGCAAGTCAGTTATTTATCTTTCTAATATGGTTAAAGTTATCTTTAATGTAGATTAGATTAAGACGCAAGCATTAAATCATAACTACCTAGAGCATCTGTTCTGTAATATAAGACAAATGGAGGACACATCCAATCATCATAATGCTGTTGAATTTAACTTTAGGCTAAGCTCATTATGGGAAAACTTGCAAAAATAATTAGTGAAAAAACAAACATCATTGTTAAGAGTAACAATTATGATATACTGACAACTGAGGCTGCATGCAATTCAAAATAGAGAATTACCATTCGAAATGACTTAACCTGCTCATTGTATACAGATTTGTTTTTTAAATTCCCCACAGCAGACATAAACAATTGTATTCTAGATAAAGAAAATGAAAAAAAAATGACTGCCACTGTAATTGAATATGAAGCTCTTGAACAAATAGGTGGTTATATTGTCAAACGTTTTCTTCAGAATATGTATGTACAATTAGGAAGAAAGATGAAAGTGCATAGAAATGCAAATGAATCGTCGATTGGGATGGTAAAGAGAGGTAAGCTGTTCTGTACAGGCCATCAGAGGAATTTCATTCACAATTAATTTTTCCTATGAAAAGTCTTCAACACATTCAACGGCCATAACTTTCATTGGACACAACATGCATAAAAACTCTCGTTGCTGAATTGCAACGATCAGGAGGAAAAGTCACTTAAAAAATTAAATAACAGTTAGATAATGCTATTAACATGAATAAGAGAGACAAGAATTCAAAATGAGCCAGGAGATGCAAGAAAGATAAATGAGAATATATGTGTAAATAATAATAGATTTAAAAATCTTCAATTGATGAATTGTTGTCAAATAAATTAAGGTTATTTCTGTTTGTATTGAAGTGTAGAAATTATATGCATTAATAAGAGTTAAAACTACAACCGGGTTTCTTTAAAAAATCGCTAATCAATTCACGGTGCTTTACCAAGTCTACAGTAATATTTATCCATAAAAAGATTGTTTGAGCATTCTCTGAACTTTCTGATAACGGAAGTATCTGATTAAGTACTCAATAGCAAGAATTGCTCGAAGGGAAATAACAATAACATTTTAATATACAAGAAAGCAGCCAACCAGAGAATCGCCAGTTGAGGCTGGCGTGACGTCACGATCAGAGAAAGGAGGAAAGGTGACAGTTCTGTCCGTCTGACCTTTTTGTATTGGCCTTGGGGCAAGCAAAAACCATTAAAATTGTAGCCAAGCCTGAGGCCCAATAACGTTCGCTATTGTCAACTCACAATATCACCCTCGTTGGAAACCATCAGTGTTCATTGCAAGTGTACTACCAATCAATTTGTGATGAGTATTGAATAGTAACATCATAATGTTAAACCTCTTCACGTTCCTTTATGGCTTTTGTTACACCCTCCATGACCACCAAAAAAAGGGCTCATGATCACTTAAGGGTCCATAACCCCCAGTTTGGGAACCCCTGGCTTAGTGTTTTATGCCAGCTCAACATCTTTATGGATAGAGTTAGGTGAGAGGTGAGCAAATAGATAGTGCTAGGTTATGTGATTTGAAAACTATATTTGAATGATATGTTAAGTGGTTAATGTTTCCAAATGATACTGTGGTGATTCAGGGTTGGATTGAGAAGCTTCAGGAGCTGGTAGGAATTTCAAATACTCTTCAGGGAAAGATATATGAATATTAATGTAATTAAGGTAATTAGAATAACTGGAAAAAATGAGGATTGAGTAATGAAGATTATTATAGATGGTAGCAAATACAACATATTATATCATGAATAGAGATGAGGGGAGTTACAGTAATGGTCATGCAAGGAAGGTAACACAAAGTCTGCAAGAGATTCGTAAAAAAGAAAAAAAATTGAGATGTCTTTGCAAACCAACTTTTCAATACATAAGTAGATTGTAGCTGTATTATTCTAATGTAAGAGGAAAAGGTTGATGCTAGAGAAATGAACTAGTTGCATGATAGATATGTCTGGAAAGAATTGATAGATTAAATTTGTGTAAATACACAGAAGCGAAAAAAAAAATAAAATGTTAAAATAGGTAAAGGATAGATCAGAATATTATAAGGGGTTTCCATCATGTGGAAAGAATGAAAGACTGATGGATAGTGAAAAAAAGTAAAATTCAGAAGTGCTAAGGGGCAGCTGATGAAGGACTAGAAAATATTTAGAAAAGGCATAAGTTGTGCTGACAAAATTTTTAATATATGACATGTGGTACAATAATGTGTAGAATATAGAAATCCAATTTCATGGCTTTTGTGGACTATGAAAAACCCTTTGATAGTGTGCACTGGCTAATTTGGTGGAGAGTCCTACGTTATTATGAAGTTCCTATTAAATATGTAAATTTGATCAAGTCTGTTCATGAGCATAGCAGGTGCAAAGTTGATATTAATCGAGTCCTACCAAATGAATTATCAGTGAACAGTGGATTACTCCAAGGGAATGTGTTGT
>NC_090742.1:91444270-91461770 GCF_036898095.1 Palaemon carinicauda | reverse complement strand
CCAGTGAGGAAAGGAAACAAGGAACTATCAAATAGTTTAAGAACAGTAACAACATTAAAATAAAATTTCTTATATAAACTATAATAACTTTAACAAAATAAGAGGAAGAGAAATTAGATCGAATAGTGTGCCCAGGTGTACCCTCAAGCAAGAGAACTGTAACCCAAGACCGGGGAAGACCATGGTACAGAGGCTATGGCATTACCCAAGACTAGAGAATAATAGTTTGATTTTGGAGTTTCCTTCTCTTAGCCACTGAACAATTACAGTGCAGAAGAATTGTTTTACAATCTCAGGGTTGTCAGATGTATGAAGACAGAGTAGAATCTGTAAAGAATAGGTCAGGCTATTCGGCGTATATGTAAGCAAAGGGAAAGAACCGCAACTAGATAGAAGGATCCTTTGTAGTACTGTCTGGCCAGAAAAAGGATCCCATAACTATAGTGGTAGTATCTCAACAGGTGGCTGGATCCCTAGGCAACCTACCACCTATATATATATATATATATATATAGTTATACATATATTATATATATACATATATATATATATATATATATATATTTATATATAAATATATATATATATATATATATATATACACACACACACACAAATAGAGTAGCCCAATTGCGTCTATATGTTGAGGTCACAAATGGTTGTGTGAATGTAACAAAACAAAAGAACTACCGTGTTAAGTAAGGATTTTCCCTACATGAACGGCATTTATCATTGCCAGGAAAGATAAAAAATAAACACCAGTATAGTTTTGTGTTATGGCTGCCTACATGCAAGGATCATGTTACAATTTGTTAAATAGAACAGCAATTGTTCCGGGCTAAAAGATGAGTAACTTTCAGTTTCATTCGTCAGGATTATATGAAAAAAATTGATGAAAACTAACCGAAGTTTTTTTTTTCTGCACAACGATTTATTGCCTTCATAAATTGCTGCAGGTACAGAGCTTCTATTTAAAGAGATGGATTACAGGATGACATGGAACGGGAGAGAGAGAGAGAGAGAGAGAGAGAGAGAGAGAGAGAGAGAGAGATGAAATGGCACATTAACTGTCAACAGTAAACTGACTATAAACAAAACCTCTAATATATTGTCAGAGATTTTGTTTGTTTTGCATATTTTATTTAAAGGGCAGTTGTGGGAAAATCTCATTTCAATTCAATAGACCAAGTATGGAGTGGGTAATGATATTATAGAAGACAGAACATTAGTGAGCAGGTTTATATGCACGATAAAGCGTAATGAAAATAAAAGATACAAGAAATATACCTAGGTAAAAAGATGATAGGACTTATCAAATATTAAGAACTAATTAATTCATATAGAAATTTGATATTTACAACTGCTCCTCATACAACTGAAGACTCGACATGGAATACTTGATTAATTCCTCTTCAAAATTCAGTTGTACAACGATCGATCCATAGAAAATACAGTAAGAAAATCGTCAGCAAAGTATTACCGATTTTGTCTCCTAAACTGCAAATGTATTTCACTGTATTTAATTAACTTTTTTCGCCTCCACAAAAAAGTATAAAAGAAAATTCTATTTACCAGAAACTGATGAGGCTTTATTAGGAAATCAATCTCATCTGCAGCAGCGTTTCCTTTTGTGTATCTGTTTTGGCAAAAGAATATCTTGAAAGACATCTGGAAAATCAAATATAGAAACACGTCCTGACTCTTAGCTTCCTTCGATGGATTGAATAATTATTCTAAAATGTATTAGATTTTAAGGGACTGAAGTCACTTTCTCACTCTCACACAGGATGGGCAAAGTTAAACCACATCACCTCAGGTTTAAACCCTTTCGAGATTCTGTCGACTTTCGAACCTCATTATAATGCATTGCCTCTTGTACCAAATAATAATAATTAGTTTCAAATTTTGAAAATGGTAGTTCTTGTCCTACCCAATAGCGGCGATAGCCTTATACTTAACTTCATCTTCATCGACTGAAGTGAACCTTTGAGTAAATTGTGCAGCATATTTTAATGTCCTCTTCTCCCTCAAATAATTGTTATATCAATTAATTAATGTAGCAATCTTCATCATATGAGGTAGTTTATCTCTTTAATAATATTTTATCTTTTATTTTAATCGCTGATTGATGCCTTCGACCATTACTGAATACCAATCATCAACCGGGTTGCTACACAACTGAACTTTTAACTACAAATAAAGAAAAAAAAAATCAGGCGTAGGAACTTACATTTTACTTAATGAGGCAGCGACTGATCACGCTGTTTCCCGGTCTGACAAATTCTAATGGCCCACTCACTGAAGTAGCAAAGTTCTTTTTATCATTATATTAGTTAGTGTGTGAATGTATTTTATTTAGAATAATCACTTCTACTTAATTCCAAATTCAAGTGAAAAAAAAAAAACTTTCTTTTGTATGGAAATTGTCTCTTTTTCACTGCAAGATAAAAGGAAAAAAAAATCACAAAATTATGGAGAATGTGACGAGAATGAAAGAGACATGAATATATAACAAGCTCCTAATTAACTAAATTTCTTCAGCAAACAACACGGTTATCTATATTATTCCAAACAGTCACATAAGGGTGACAATTGCCTAAGTACATTAAACAGCTTTAGTCAGTAATGTTGTCATAGGCATAAAAGTTGACAATATAATAACAACAATGAAAATAGAGTTGAGATAAGCGTGTGTTACATTCGGTGGCTTGATTTGAGCCAAGGCAGTCACTGTACCCACAGCGTGGAAGGAAACGGAAAGGGGGCTTTCTTATTTAATGTTATGTGCGTTGCCTGCTGCACCTGCATTATAGGAGGCAACGGACTTCAAGAAGATCACACACACACACACACACGAACACACACACTACACACACACACACACACACACACACACATATATATATATATATATATATATATATGGATGTATGTATGTATGTGTGTGTGCATTTGTGTGTGTATGTGTGTTTCGTGTGTGTGTATGTGTGTGTGACTGGGTCGTGTGATCTAAACGATACTTCGCTCTTTTTTCCTCATTGATACTTTTCTTATGTCTCATAATCTCATGAAACAAATATAAACTTTGACTGGTAAACTTCAGTAATAGTTTATAACAATTGGGTGGTTGACCATCAATATTTTGTGGTGAGCGATAATGGGTGTCAATGAGGCCCAAATAGGAATCAAGTGAATTTGGCGATGGGCTTATTGCATTACAACAAAGGCAGCTTGATCGAGATATCGAAAATCTCATCTTGAAATTTTATAGGTGTCTCTCTCTCTCTCTCTCTCTCTCTCTCTCTCTCTCTCTCTCTCTCTCTCTCTCTCTCTCTCTCTCTCTCTCTCTCTCTCTCTCTCTCTCTCTCTCTCTCTCTTTATCATCACCATTAAGGAGTCTACCGTTTCTTACGAATTTTCAGCTATTATTTTCCGTCCCTGTGTGTTCACTAAAAATGAATATTTCAAGAGCCTCAAGCCACTAACAAGACCGTCCTGGGGAGTTTTTTTTTTTTTTTTTTTTTTTTCACCAGTGAAAAGGTAAGGTACCTTACGTAGACACAAAAATTGCTTTTTAATGATATCATAAATTTTCAATAAGCATTATGATATGACGCTCTCTCTCTCTCTCTCTCTCTCTCTCTCTCTCTCTCTCTCTCTCTCTCTCTCTCTCTCTCTCTCTCTCTCTCTCTCTCTCTCTCTCTCTCATTTGGTTCTTTCTTATTACCGAATCCTTTCCTTCTCTCTAAAAGTTTTGTAACAATATGATTAAAGAGAATGGATATCTTTAGTTACTTCATACAATATATTTAATAAAAATAATTTGGTTCACGAAACTCACATAGAATTTTGTGATATTAAAAAAGAATCACCTTGAAATTATACTCTTGAATATATGTAGTCAGATACTATTGGAAGCTTATAACTGGCTGTAATTTGGTCACCTCAAAGTATATCAATGATAAATATTTATTTAATTCATAACAATATTATATATAAGTTTTCAAATATTCCTGTTTATGAGAAAAAGCCAGGCTAATATATTGCTATGATAATTCTTAATGTAACTTGTAGCGATACTAAATCAACATTATTTTGTATCTACAGATGAACCTTTCGCGTCTTTGGTATAGAAGAAAAGAGGAAATAATCAAAATATAAAATGACACAGAGGGTACTAGAAATATCTTATAAAAATTAAGTTACATAGAAATATCTTATAAAAATTAAGTTACATAATAATTATGAACAACAAAAGACAACTATAAATCCAACGATGCATCCAGAAAATTAGATTACAATTGCATAGAATAATTGTATTGCTATTTTCTAAACAAAACCAAATCCCAACATGTGTAAAGTTTTGATGAAAATAGACCTGAGAAGAGGTAGGGTCTTTTTTTGCTGGACATCTTCAATAATAATAATAGCATTAATAACAATAATAATAATAATTCAAAATTAATGTAGTCTAGAAATAATTTTAGTAGTCATAAAAATACTATATGTTATATTTTATAATTGAAACCTAATCCAAACCGATGGTGAAATGTAGAATCCAATGTATTTTTACTTTCCCCCCCCCCCAAAAAAAAGATATGTATATATATATATATATATATATAATATATATTTAGGACGGGAATTGCTATTATTTTTGTTTCTCAAGTATACAAAGAAAACAAGAATATCTTGGGTAATGTAAACAGCCCATAATAAGATCGTTTGGTAAGGAGAAACTCGATCACTCAATAACTTCTTCTTTGTCTACATCTTTTCCCACTTCTATGTGGGGTCGTTGTTTCTGGTCAGCTTTCTCCATCTACCTCTGAGCTTGCCTCTTTAACCCAGCCTGCCCATGACTGGGTAGCCCTTGCCGATTTTTCGGAGGGATCAGGCGAGGGTCCCAACGCGTTGCTTATGGGGAACGTCCTAGCATTAATTTCATTCTGATTATACTCACTGACCATAGTTGTTTTGGCTAATTTTTAATGGCCGGATGTCTTTCCTGCCACCAAACCCTCCCCGTTTACCCGGGCTTGGGACCGGCACCAAGTTGAGGCTGGCCTGCCCCGCCCCCCCCACCCTCAGTGGCCGTGTTCCGATTACTCAATTACCTTAATCATTAACCAGAATTTCATGGAGGAATGAAAGGGTCACATTCTTCCTTTTGCGGCTTCTGGCTTTATTCCTTACGTATTTTTGGCCGAATGTTGAACGAAATCAACCAGACCCATCTTTAAAAAAATAAATAAATAAATAAATAAATAAATAAATATATAAATTAAAATAGATATTTTCACAGCTATGACCATTTTCCATAATACGTTTGTTAGGTCTATCTTAATTGCATAATATTTACGTAGACATCATCTTCATAATCATCTCCTGCCTCTTTTAACGCAAAGGGCCTCAGTTATACAGTATAGCACCAGTGGTCTCTATCTTGCACTTTTGAATTAATACTTTTCCATTCATTATCTCCTACTTCACATTTTGTAATTCTCAGCCATGTAAACCTGGGTTTTCCAACTCTTCTAGTGCCTCGTGGAGCCCAGTTGAAAGTTTGGTGAAATAATCTCTCTTGGGGAGTGGGATGAGCATGGCCAAACCCTCTCCATCTACCCCTCACCATGATTTAATTTCATCCACTTAGAGCCCGCAGGTAATCACTCTTATAGATTCATTTCTTTTCCTGTTCTGCCATTAAACTCACTATATTCTTCTGAGGGTTTTGCTCTCAAATTTACCAAATTTAGTGGATATTGTTTTATTGTCATACCAGGACTCATGTCCATACAGTAACACTGATCTCATTAAACTGATATACAGCCTGATTTTTATTGGTATTTTCAAGCGACTTGATTTCCAAATTTAACTTAACTTAGCCATTGTCTGAATTGCTGTTTTCAACCTTCCATTAAATTCTTAAATTTTTAAATAATTCCACCTCATCAATTCTTTCCCCCTGAAATGATATTTCATCTTTCATGGCATATTCCGTGTTCATCATCTCTTATTTTCTTCTCCTTATCTTAAGCCTAACCTCATGTTATATTTCATGCAGCCTGGTAAGCAAGCTTTACAAGTCCTGTGGTGTTCTGCTAATTAGGACTGCATCACTAGTCTGCTCTAGGTGAGCTAATTTTCTGTTACAAATCCAGCTCAATCCTTCTCCACCATCCCCAATGTTCTATGTATTACATAATTCAGGAGGAGGATAAAAACCATACTGTAGGTGACAACACATTCCTTTGGAGTACTCCACTGTTCACTGGAAATTCATTTGATAGGACTCCACTAACATTAACTTTGTACTTGCTATGCACATGCACAGGCTTAATAACGTGGGACTATCTAAAATTAGCCGAGGGATACTATAAAATGTTTTTATTATAGTCCACAAATGCCATAAAAAGTGGATATTTATATTTTACACATTGTTGTACTACATGTCTTGAAATGAGAAATCTGGTCATTATAACTTCTACCTTTTCTAAATCCTGCTTGTTCATCTCTTAGCTTTTCATCAATCTTTCTCCATAGTCTCTTTAGAATTAGCATAATATGTATTTCCATAACAACTTTGATGCCTCTGTAATTATTGCAATGAGTCTGATCTCTATATTTTGTCATTTTCACCAACAAACCCAAGTTCCATTCATCAGGTTTTTTCTCTTCACGCCATATGTTACAAGATAACCTTGTAAGTATTCTGGGAGTTGATATCGGCAAATATCATCTCAACAGTTATTCCATCGTATCAAGGGGTTTCCCTCTCGTAAGGCTGTTTTATTGATAGCTTCAATTTCAAACATACTGAATTCATTTATAGGCTCATCAAGGACTTTCTCAGCTTCATATATATCAATCAAATTATTATCATCATGTCTCCTATTCATGACCTCACTAAAGTGTTCCATCCAACGTTATCTTTCTTCATCTTCTGTTGTTAAGACAGATCCATCTCTCTTTGTGATGAGTATATTTGTCTTCTTTGCCCCAGTAGAAATTTCATTAATAATTCTCTGAGTGATCCTTACACTATAGCTACTCCCTGAATGCATAGCTTTGTTAGGCTAAAATATCGTCTCCAGTCGTTTTTTTTTTTTTTTTTTTTTTTTTTTTTTTTTTTTTTTTTTTTTTTTTTTACAATTAATAATCAATACTTGAATACTTAGGATTGTCTACATTGTACTTTTCATTACTTTAACGAAAAATTTCAACAATCAATTCATGTCTTAGTGTCCTTATTAGAGTATCCCGAGAATCATTTGGTATCCAAGGTTTTCTCCTTGTGACTGCATGTTCCAAAAACTTTACTGCCAACTGACTGATGTACAGTATGTTCGTAATATCATACCATTCTACATTAATAGTTTGCTCTTTGTCTCGTAAGGTCTCTACGACTCAAATCATTTCCTACATCCAATTAAAAAGTTTTCTTTGTGCTCATTATCTAGATGCTTAGTTTTATCAAACCTAGGTATTCTATCTACATTTCTGTTGGGTGCTTTCTGTCTTAATTTCAGTGTGGCAATGTGGAACTGGTTATCACTACCAATATCTACACCTCTACAGCTTTTCACATTTCTTAGAGTCCTTCTTCTCTCTTTATCTATGGCTATCGGATCTATTTGATTATTCTTGTAATTTTCACATGGTGAAGTCTATGTATGTGTGTGGATATCCTTGTGCTGGAAAAGAGTACTTCCAGTAACAAGTTTGTTTGTTGAACAAATACTTATAACATTTGCCCCATTTTTTATTTGCACCTTCGACAAGACCTTCAACACCCATGACATTCTTCCTACTTTGAATATTCCTTCTAACTTTATCATTCAAGTCGCCAATCACAATTTTCCTATTTCTCTCTCTCTCTGGGGTCTCATCTGATAAACTTTGAATTTCTGCATAGTATTCATCTTTCCTTTCTTTAGGGAATAATTTGCTAGTGCATAGCAAACTATAATACTCATAGGGCACTGCTTTAATTTAAACTTTAAAAATAACAAATCACTATTTACAGCTCTCCCTTCCAATAATATCTTTCTGCTCTTAGTGTTATTATCATTCCTACCCTTTCTCTTCCAAATCCATCTGTTATTCCTGAGTGCATATATATATATATATATATATGTATATATATATATATATATATACATATATATATATATATATGTATATATATATATATATATACATATATATGTGTGTATATATATATATATATATATGTGTGTGTGTGTGTGTGTAAGTATATATATATGTATGTATATATATATATATATATATATACATATATATATATATATATATATGTGTGTGTGTGTGTGTGTATTTATAACCATATATATATATATATATATATACATACATATATATATATATATATATATAAATTTACTGAATGTTGGGGATAATAGGAAAGGAGATATAACTGCTGATGCATGTGTAGAGGTGCCAGTCATGGGAGATGAGAATGAAAGAAAGATGACAAGGGAGGAAGTGAGGAGAGCACTAGATGGAACGGGAGTAGGAAAAGCACGTGGTATGGATTGTGTGAATACTGATATGTTAATGGAATGGGGTATGACTGTACCTGAAGGGTTGGTGAGACTGATTAATATGTGTTCCATGCCGTCAATGGTACCAGTAAATTGATTCTTTGCATGTATTGTACCACTATATTATTTTAAAGGAGATGTGCATAAGTGTTGTAGTTCAATGGGTATTAGTTTGTTGAGTGTGATTGGAAAAGTGTATGGTAGAATACTGATTAATAGAATTAAGGATACACCAGAGATTACAATCTTAAAAGTACAAGATGGTTTCAGAAGATGTAGGGGATGTATGAATCAAATTTTTATAGTTATGCAGATATGAGAGAAATGTTTAGAAAAAGATAAGGAAGTGTATGTTGTGTTTATGGATCTGGAGAATGCGTATGATGTAGTTGATAGGGAAACGCCGTGGAATGTGATAAGGTTATATGGAATTAGTGGAAGGTTGATGCAAGCAGTGAAAAGTTTCTACAATGGTAATAAAGCATGTGTTAGAATAGGAAATGAAGTGAGCGATTGGTTTTCAGTGAGAGTGGGTCTGAGACAGGGATGTGTTTGATAGAATGGTGAGATAGGTGAATGCTCGAGTGCATGGACGAGGATGGAAACTGATAGACGAGAATGATCATGAATGGGAAGAAAATCAGTTGTTGATTTTGGAATACACTGTACTGGTTACAGACTCAGAAGAGAAGATTGGCCGATTGGGGGACAGAATTTGGAATGGTATGTGAGAGAAGGAAGTTGAGAGTGAATGTGGGTAAGAGTAAGGTTATGAGATGTACGAGAAGGGAATGTGGTGCGAAATTGAATGTCATATTTAATGGAAAATTAAGTTAGGAAGTAGATCAGTTAAAGTACTTGGGTTCTGTTGTTGCAGCAATTGGTGGAGTGGAAGCAGAAGTACGATAGAGAGTAAATGAAGGAGTGTTGGGGTCAGTGAAGGGAGAGGTAAAGAATGAAGGGTTAGGCTTGAATGTTAAGAGAGTTCTGTATTAAAAACTGATTGCACCAACTGTGATGTACGGATTGGGGTTGTGGGGAATGAAAGTGACGGAGAGACAGAGTATGACCTTTGTATCCTGAGTTGATAGGTTTAGGAATGAAGTAGTGAGGGTGAGAATGGGTGTAAGAAATTATTTAGGAGCTACAGTGGATATGAATGTGTTAAGGTGGCTTGGCCATATTGTGAGAATGTAAAATGGTTGTCTGCTAAAGAAGGTGATGATTGCAAGAGTTGATAAGAGAAGTACAAGAGGGTGGCTAAGGTTTCGGTGGATGGATGGAGTGAAGAAAGCTCTGGGTGATAGGATGATAGATATGAGAGAGGCAAAAGAGCGCACTAGCAAGTGGAATGAATGGCAAATAATTGTGACGTAGTTCCGGTAGGCCCAGCTCCTCCTTCCGGTCACCTTGGATGACCGCGGAGGTAGCAGCAGTAGGGTATTCAGCGATATGAAGATTCACCTGTGGAGGATAATGGGAGAGGGAGGGCTATGGCTCTCTAGCAGTCCCAGTCGTTCATCAGGGTGGGAGGAGCATAAAGGGGGAAGCTCACCTTTTTATCATTTGTTTGATGTTGGCTACCCCGCAATATTTATATATATATATATACATGTAAATGTATATATACACACACACATATATATATTTTAATATATATATATATATATATATATATTTATATATATATATATATATATATGTATGTATATGTATATACACACACACCACACACACATATATATATATATATATATATGTATTATACATATATATAATATATATATATATATATAGATATATATATATACATATATATAATATATATATATATATATATATGTTTATATGTATATAAATATACAAACATATATGTATGTATATGTAATTACTTATATATATACATACATATATATATATATGTATATATATATATATATATATATTTATAATATATATATATATATAGTATATATATATATATATATATGTATGTATATATTTATATATATATATATATATATTTATATATATATCTATCTATATATATATATATATATATATATTTATATATATCTATCTATATATATATATATAGATATATATATATATATATATAAACATATATGTAAGTAATTATATATATATATATATATATACGTGTATATATATATATATATATACGTGTATATATATATATATATATAATTACTTACATATATGTATACATATATATATATATATAATTACTTACATATACGTATACATATATATATATATATATACATATATATATATATATATATAACATATATATATATGTGTGTGTGTATATATATATATATATATATATAGATAGATATATATATATATAAATATATAATATATATTATATGTATACATATATGTAAGTAATTATATATATATATATATATATACATACATATATATATATATATATATGTTTGCATTCATATATATATATATATACATATATATACATACATATATATATATATATATACATATATATATATACATATATATATATATATATATATATGATCTTGGGATTTCTTTACCAATGCCCTTACACCGTGTTTCATTAGGTCTAGGATATCCTAACTATTTTTCATATATTCACTCTCCACTCGTTGTAACTTCCCCATCTCATTCATGCTTCAAACATTCCAATAACCAATTTTCAATTATTTTGTAGTATTTAAAAATCGGGAAATTCTTATTACCCCTTTACGCCCTCGACTGGGGGCTATTCTGTTAAAGAAGACTCATTAGCTAAATTCATCAAAGCATAGCTAGTTTCTTGTGCCTATCTAACAAAAGCATGTGACCCCTGCAGTCCATACCAATTTCAGTAACATCATCAACCAAACATCAGGAGTAGAAGCAAAAAAATGCATCTTGTAGATAAATAGAAAAATGGAAGATTTTTTTTTTTGGACTGAATTCAGAGAACCACAGCTGGACTTTGATTCCCTTCAATATATTACAATGCATTGACCAAGGAACCATGCTGGCGTAAGGTTACCTAAATGGATTTCGCTATTTACCTCTGCATATCGTAAATCCATACTATGTGCATTCCCCCAATAAAATTCTTCAATAACCATCGTATATTTCTGACAAATTTTAGTGCCTCATCACATTTCACGATGAAATAAAATAATTAGTTACCCATAGGTGTCAAATAAGGTGAGATATTCCATATTTGCATCATTTAATCAACGTTTTTTTGATAGATTCTTTTCATTTTTAAGAGGGTGGCAGAGAAGGTACCTGCAATGGCAGTTAACATAACTGTATATACGAGCAAGTCAGACTTGAGGGAATAAAAGAAAAATAATATTGAAGTCAAACATTATTTTTTCATAAATATTTTAAAACTAGCAAGTATTCCAATACGGTAAGTAAGTGATTTCAGTTCATTGTTAATCTTCATTAAAATGAAGTCTTGACGTTTGCGAAAAAAAAATGACAATTTGCTCTGAGCTTTTTTTCTGAGACAGTGAATAAAGTCCTTTCAAAGCTTACAATTATCTATTCTGTCGTTCTTGAGAGCTTTTTGCAATATGATGGTAATAGTCTCTATTATAGAGGGGATCTTTTTATTATTAGGTCTTGGAAAAAAGGATATGTTTTATGTCTGATAACATATTAAAGTGATATTCAGCTGAGTTCTTTTTAAAATAAAAGAGATATTCTCTCTATACACATGTACATACGAATATCCATATCTTGAATAGTATATTGACATCATTTTGAATAAGGGCTCCAACTGGGAGAAGTAGCCCAGTGAGGAAAGGAAACAAGGAAAAATAAAATATTTTAATAACAGCAACACCACCAAAATAAAAATTTTCTATATAACTGCAAAAACTTTAACAAAACAAGAGGAAGAGAAATAAGACAGAATAGTGTGCCCGAGTATACCCTCAAGCAAGAGAACTCTAACTTAAGACAGTGGAAGACCATGGTACAGAGGATATGACATCATCCATGACTAGTGAACAATGGTTTGATTTTGGAGTGTCCTCCTAGAAGAGCTGCTTACCATAGCTAAAGAGTCTCTTCTTCCGTTACCAAGAGGAAAGTAGCCACCGAATAATTACAGTTCAGTAGTTAACCCCTTTAATGAAGATTAATTGTTTGGCAATGACTTGTATATGTATATATATAGTATATATATATATATATTATATATTATAATAACCCTCCTATCATTATTTAGCATTTCTAATTACACCTATTATTGTGTATAACTTTAGCGCCATCTATTGATTGCTGATCGTAGCGGACAGCATGAATGAAATTACCTTTGTTATTTTTACGTATGTAATCCTTGGAAATGTTTACTTCCAAGCTCTTTCAAGTTAATACTTTTGAGTTCGTTATCCGGTGGCTAATTCTTCACTTGTTTCTAGTGTTTATTAAGTGATTATTTGTTATTATTTTGTTATTTATTTATACGTGATTTAAAATAAGTAAAGTCTTTGTTTAATTTCAACTTTAATTTGATCATTCTCCTAATATATCTACTGTACCTACATGAAGTGTTGCCCTCATTACTGAGAATTTATGAATGAATAGTCAAGTGGAAAGCTGAAGTTGTGACAAATTGGGGGCCTGTGTCGGGATGTAGTTACGTATGTGTTACGCTTACGCTCGATCTTGACGGATTGTGAAATTCATTTTGTTGTTTCTCTAAAATGATGGACAACATGAGTGTAGTGTATTAGTGATATTTGCTAGTTTATAACTGACCACCACCGGATAGTGTTCTCCAGCGCGCTCACACTTTCACCTAGAGAATGTCGTGTTGCTACACGTCATCTTAAGCATACATCGAGATTTTGGAGGACGTGCAGGCAGGGTAATGGCATCCTAGAATTCGTCATTCTTTTAACCCTCGACTCTGTTGACTACCATCGCATAGCGATATCTTCATAGTCGCCCCAACTTCTCGAGGTGCTTCGAGGCATTCAAAACCTCATCATAAGGAATTGAAAGATTCCTTCCTAGGAACTTCTGCTCCTCTTACTCAGGGTACGACCTTCGCTCTTTCAAGGATTTCGGCTGGATATTGTTACGACCACGTGGTCAAGAACTTCGTTCCACCTCGATGGATATTTAAAGGTTTATTCCTTGTTCAGGTAACTGTTGGTACTCTCCAATTATTTACTTCATTAAAAATATTTATATATAAAGATTATTAGTGGTTTTGCATTATTGGTGAACCAAGTTTCTGATTGGCAATGGATTATTAAAGCCTTGTTCATTAAGTGAATTTCTGTACATTGTAGGACTTAAGGATTAAGGAAATTCCTCTGGTTTGTGAGTGCCTTCGCACCATAAAATCCATGAATGCCCTGACGTTTTTAAGTCTTAAAGCTTGTGTATAGTAGTAATATAATTTCCAGTGATATTTTCCATTTTATCAGTATTAAGAGATGCCTTTTGATCTTGAGAAATTTTTAGGTGCACCCAGGGAGCACCTAAATACACTACAGGAAGCTAAAAAGGACCCAGCTTCGCCAAATAGCTGTAAGGGCTAGAATATCTGTAGGTCATGCTGTGGTGAAAGCTGAACTATTGGGAAAGATATTAGATTTCCTGATAAATAGTGGTAACATAACTGAAGAAGAGGCTATTCCCTTAAGGCCTTTAACACTTGAACGAGGTGCTGCTCGTACTGTTACTATAACTGAAGACCCAGAGATAGTGAAATTGAAACTCCAACTTGAACTGCAGCAGGTAACAGTAGAGGCCTGAACAAAAAAGGCTAGAAGCTGAACAAAAAAGGCTTGAAGCTGCAATGCCACAGTAGAAAACTGAGCAAAGAAGACTTGAAATAGAACGTAAAGAAGAGTTCTGTTGGAAAAGGAACTATCAGCCATAAGAATAGAAGAAAGGTTGGCAGAAAAACAGTTACCCGATGCTTTTGACCTTAGTAAAGCACGCAAACTCCTGCCTGTCTTCGATGAAAAAGATCCTGATGTTTTTTTCATTACTTTTGAAAACACTGCAACGTCTCTCAACTGGCCAAGAGACCAATATGTTCTCTTAATCAGAAACTCCTTCAAAGGAAGAGCTGCATATGTGGCAGCACAACTTGTCCAAGAAAGGGATTATGAAGTCTTTAAAACTGCCATATTAGATGCTTATAGTGTTACAGCAGAAGGGTATAGACAATCTTCAGACTAACTTTGAAGAACCAAGCTCAAACCTATCTAGAGTTTTTCACATTGAAGTTGAAGCAGTTTAATAAATGGGATAGACAAGGAACAAATAACTACTTTAGAACAATTAAAGAATTTAATAGTTTTAGAAGAATTCCTGAGGCGTATTCCAAGCTAATGTGGCAATGTTTATTAGAGAAAAACAAGAAAAAGATGGCACAAAGGGCTGCCCTAATTAGCTGATGATTACCATCTCATTCATAAACTTAAACCACATTCGTCCTCACCTTCATCTTCCCCCCAGGTTTGTACTTTTGTAAGAAAGAAGGTCATCATATTAAAGACTGTCCTAGTCCCAAATGCAAAGCATCTCATGGTAAGAGCTTCTCCTAATGCTTTTTCACAAGGACCCAATTCAGGGAATACTGCAAATAAAACGAATCTTCACTGTGCTCAACCTCTATCAGACTTTACAGCATTTACATATCCTGGTAAAGTAAATGATATTCCCGTGCAAATTTTGAGAGATACAGGGTCCTCTCAAACTATCATTAGCTCAAAGTTAAAAGATTTAGCTAAACCAACAGATCAGTATGTAACTGTCAGATTTGACTTGTCAAAAGGTTTTACCTATTTTACAGATTTCTCTTGATTGTCCTTATTTTAAAGGTTCAACTATGTCGCCTTGTTGGATTCTGACCTGCCTTGCAAGAACATAGACATGATACTTGGTAATGACTTGGCTCAAACTAACGGTACTCATAGTCTTATCATTACGCAGCCTGAAGTAGTGATCGAAAAGCTTGCAAGAAGTTTTCTCCGGTGGTAGAGCTTCCCTGCCAAGTAGTCACCAGGTCTACAACCTCAACTTTCTAGCGACACTGAACACACAGGTAAGGTGGATCAAAGTACCTTAGGTGAAAAAGTCCTTGCTGATCTTGTTGATATTCCCTCAGATGAATTTGTAGAGTATCAAAGGTCTGATGATAGTTTGAAAGAATACTTTGATAAAGTAAAAGACTACGTTGATGAAAGTAGTTACCATATTTTTATCTTGATAATAACATCCTTATGAGACGTTATAGACCTTTGAAGATTGCAGGACAAAATTCCTGGCATGATAGTTACCAGCTTGTAGTTCCTTCTAATCTTCGTGCAGCCTTATTGGATCTTGCTCATTCAGCAGAGTCTCATCTAGGCATTTCCAAAACCTATAAGCGTTTGGCTGGACGATTACTACTGGCCTGGTATGAAAAGCTGATGTAAAGCACCACATAGAATCTTGCCATCCCTGCCAGGTAACTGGTAAACCAAATCAGAAAATACCTCCAGCACCATTAGTTCCTATTACAGTACCCTAATTCTCCTTTGAAAAGGTAATTGTAGATTGTGTTGGTCCACTTCCCAAAACTAAGAAACAAATGAGTACATTTAACCTTGTTGTGTCCACTACTAGATTTCCTTTAGCCGTACCTATAAAAAACATATCTGCTAGAACAATTATTGTTAATCTTCTTAAAATATTCACCATTTTTGGTTTTCCAAAAGAGCTTCAGTGTGATCAGGGGACAAACTTCACTAGTGATTTGTTTAAGCAAACTTTAAGCAGTTAAACATCTCTCATATTTTTGCTTCAGCTTATCACCCTCAGACTAATGGAGCCCTCGAACGAGTACACCAGACCATTAAAAACCTCCTGCGCAAGTACATTTGTGAAACTGGAAGAGACTGGGATTGAAGACCTGGATCTGCTTATGTATGTACTTAGGAGTACGGCCTAATGATCGACTGGAATTTCTCCCTTCGAGATGATGTTCGGCCGCAGACCTAGGACAAACCTTAGTATGGTAAAAGAAAAACATCCTAAGAGGTACTTACAACGACCAGCAAGTAAGTATTCCGCATACCTTCAAAGTCTTAAGGTTAAATTTGACCATGTTTATGAATTTGCCAATCTGAATTTAACTAACAGTCAGATTCGAATGAAAAACCATTACGATAAAAAGGCCAAAATTAGAACTTTCAAAGTAGGAGATGATGTACTTGTTTATCGACCAGTTCCAGGAGCTCCATTGAGAGAAAATTTTATGGGTCCGTATAAAATCACTAAAAGGGTCTCTAAAACAACTTATGCAATTGAAACTCCAGATAAAAGGAAGCCTAGCCAGTTAGTGCACATTAATCTTATAAAACCATACCAATCTGCAAAGATTTCTCCACAGGTAGTTCACCTGATAAGTAGAGAGACTGATCACTCCTCTCACAACTCGAGGATAACTACTCCCATCGAGACTTCTCCTACCCCGAAAAACATAGTACTCGAGGCAGTTGATAATGATAAACTTTTAGCTCCTCTTGAGCCAGACGGAGAAGAAACTTTGGCTCATAATCATATTTTGTCATGGAAAGATGCTAGTAATTCACAGATTCTTTCTTTGCTTTCACAGTATCATGGTCATCTTCCTAAGGTGGAAAGGGAAGAATTAGAGGCTGTTCTGAAGTCTTATCCTGCAATATGTTCAGACACTCTGGTTGCTGTACCTTGGTGCAACATGATATTGTGCTAGAACCAAACGCCAATCCCGTTCGTCAACCTTTTTATCGGGTGTCCCATCGTTTATTACCAGCCTTGAAGGCTGAGGTTGAGTATTACTAAAACTAGATTTGGGCTGCACCAAGTAGTCTCCCTGGGCATCGCCTTGTTTTTAGTAAAAAAGCCTAACAATTCCTATCGTA
>NC_090742.1:91435026-91437526 GCF_036898095.1 Palaemon carinicauda | reverse complement strand
AACTTAACCAACCCAGGGTTAAATAGCTAGCCCGTAAGAGGAGTCCCTCTTGTATAGATTTAAGATTTGTATGTGAAATATGTAAGACTTTCGCAGTTAATTTCAATGAATTCATTATTCAAATGAGTATATGTAAATTTACGTTATTTTTAAGAATTAACTTATTTATTTCATGCACTTTTGTTATGAAGTCCTTCGTAATCTGTTTGGGACTATTATGTGACCATACAAGATAGGAACAAGGACTTATGTACTGTTCTTTTATATTTTATGAGGGTTTGCGTAATTTTTGTGAGAAAATACGCAATTCTTATTTTGTGCCATGTGATTTGGAATGTTCTCGAAGGCCCTGGTGTTACCTTTTATCTTTTTATTTTTTCGAGTTCATAGGGTGGGGGGAGATAGCCTAGAGAGAGAGAGCAGTGTGGCATTGCGTGAGTACGTGCTTGAGAGAACAATACTTGGTAACTCTGATGCCCTTAAGCCAGGCCCCCACGCTACCAGATTTCAGACCTAGAACATATTGGAAGTAGCTAAGTTTTATATTATTGCCCTAGGGCTGCTTAACGGCAGTGGAGAAGCAGCCGTCGTGCGAAAGAGCCAAAGTGCCTCCCTCACTCTCTCTCTCTCCGAGTGTCTATGAGGCATTGCGTTATGTTTGTGAGGAAATACGCAATTCTTATTTTGTGCCATGTGATTTGGAAGGTTCTCGAGGGACCTGGTGTTACATCTTATCTTTTTATTATTTCGAGTTCATAGGGTGAGCAGAGCTAGCTTAGAGACAGAGCAGCCTGCCGTTGCGTGACAACGTGTTTGAGAGAACAATACTTGGTAACTCTGATGCCCTTAGGCCAAGCCCCCACGCTACCAGCTATCAGTCCTGGAACTTATTGGAAGTAGC
This sequence comes from Palaemon carinicauda, assembly GCF_036898095.1. Taxonomy (NCBI): domain Eukaryota; kingdom Metazoa; phylum Arthropoda; class Malacostraca; order Decapoda; family Palaemonidae; genus Palaemon; species Palaemon carinicauda. The sequence goes on along the minus strand of NC_090742.1, from coordinate 91,436,625 downwards.
TAAGTCTTATATAATCGGCCTAGGGCTACTTAGCAGTAGTAGAGAAGCAGCCGTCATGCAAAAGAGCCAAAGTGCCTACCTAAATCTCTCTCCGAGTGTCTATAGTGTGGCTATGGTATATATATATATATATATATATATATATATATATATATATATATATATATATATATATATGTATATATATATATATATATATATATATATATATATATATATATATATATATATATATATATATATATATACACACACACACACACATATATATATATATATATATATATATATATATATATATATATATATATATATATATACATATACATATATATATATATATATATATATATATATATATATATGTATATATATTTATATATATATATATATATATATATATATATATATATATATATATATATATATATATGTAATATATATATATATATATATATATATATATATATATATATATATATATATATATATATATATATATATATATATGTGTGTGTGTGTGTGTGTGTAGGTGTACATATATATATATATATATATATATATATATATATATATATATATATATATATATATATATATATATATATATATATTCTTAGGAAGCTGGTCTATTGTAGAGTAAATATATTAGTGTATTCATGATTTATTCATATATTTCATTTGTGTATTAAAGAGATACATAGTCAGCCCTGTAAGAGGAGTTCCTCTTGTGTAAATGTAAGATTTATATGTCAAATTTTTAAGGCTTTTGCCGTTAATTTCAAAGTATTCATTATTCAAATCAGTATATGTAAATATAAGTTAGTTTTAAGAATTAACTTTTTTATTTCATGCACTTTTGTTATGGAGCCCTACGTAATTTGTTTCAGAGTGTTGTATGACCATACAAGATAGGAACACGGGCTTATGTAATGTTCTTTTATATTTTCATGAGGTATTGCGTCATATTTCTGAAAAAATACGCAATTCTTATTTTGTGCCAAGTGATTTGGAAGGTTCTCGAGGGTTGGTGTTAGCTCTTATCTTTTTTTTATATCGAGGTCAAAAGGGGGGGGGTGTTATCTTAGAGAGAGAGAGCAGTCTAGCGTTGCGTGAGTACGTGTATAAGAGAACAATACTTGGTAACTGTGATGCTATTAGGCCAAGCCCCCAAGCTACCAGATATCACTCCTGGAACATATTGGAAGTAGCTAAGTCTTATATAATCGCCCTAGGGCTGCTTAGCAGCAGTAGAGAAGCAGCCGTCATGCGAAAGAGCCAAACTGCCTCCCTCACTATCTCTCTCTCTCTCTCTCTCTCTCTCTCTCTCTCTCTCTGAGTGTCTATATTGTGTCCTCTCCTAAGTTACTCTGTGCCCCAAAGTGAATCGTTTGTTGAAAAGATACGTAAAACAAAATGGTGATTTTGAATTCGTTGTATTTGGGTGAGTTTTGGTATTTTGTAATTTTTTTTTAATTAGCCCAGTAGAAAGGTGAAAGGTATTTTTATCATGATCTGGTTATCTATTTTCCTTAAGTATCAAACTTAAATATATATTCAGATTATATATCAAGTGAAACAATTAATTGTATAATTTTA
>NC_090742.1:91400026-91422526 GCF_036898095.1 Palaemon carinicauda | reverse complement strand
ATGAATTATAATACAGAGCTAATTTTAGCTGTCGATCCACGAGGGAATTATCATGACGGCCTCTTAAGCGTAATCTGGCCACCAGTTGGCATATGCTAATTTCATGCGCATTAGCTCATATCGCCAAACATTCGCCACAAGTAAAATTTTATCATCATAGGCATTCGGTCAGTAAATATTCATTCGTCTACTTTAAGTCGAAATATCCAATGTTTTTCTATTTTTCATTTTACGCATGAAAAGTTATTGTCATGTCTTTTATTGTTGTACATGGTATTCCCTTTTTAATATTGTATGTGTGTTTGATTAATGTAACTACAGGGTAGCAAGGCCTATTTGGAAAATGCAATATATTTTAGGAGACGGACGAAAGCTGCCTGAAATTCTGCGAAAAGTTAAGTTAGGTTTGATGAAATTACTGGTAACTAAAAAAGTTGGTATCTAGATCCATTTTTTTGGTTAGATAAATATTACCAATTGTTCTTATATTCCTCTTTTTATAGAGAAGGTTAAGGGTAAAGACAAAAATAATGTATCTGAAGATAAATCTGAAATTATCTTTTATTTTATTGAGACAAAACACCAAACGAAGCAATCAATTGAATCATCTGTCCATTGTAATTATTCTTTTATTTTAGTGATTTCATATCAAAATTGCATAAGAAGTGAAGTTTTATATAAGACTAATATTTTAGACACTTTTTGGTATTCTTGTTGCAATCAAGTACGTTTTTGTTCTAGCAATTTGTCACTAAATTTGTAAACATCACATAATTCAAAGGAATTATGCCCTCCTTGTGTATGCAGTGAAAATATGTCGACACTTGATCAGGGGATCTTTTTTTTTTTTTTTTTTTTTTTTTATAAAAATCTGATAGCCATCTAAAAGTACTAGATTAAAATTCATATTCCGACTTCTGTCATATCACATATTAATATCTTCATTTTCTATATGAAGATGACTTTCTTTTTCATCTATGCAAACTTATAGATGGTAATGCACTGAACAATGATAAGTTATTCTTTTATACACTAACATGTCTTTTATGAATAAAAGTATGGTAGAAACTTTGTTATTATGTCCTGCATATAAATAATAAAGGGTAAACTCCCCCTGTACCTGTACCTTCAGTATACAACGGCAAAAATCTCCACCAGACTTTCTGTTCCATTCAAAATATCCTTCAGCAATATCCTGTGCCTAAATAAGGCCATCAACCATCATAATAATCATACATTAAGAAATAAGTCGTTGAGCAGTCACACCATCCTGATAAAACTGGACCCGGAGCAGTCAACATTTTGTTTAATGGGAATGAAATAAAAGAGGTTTTTCCTTTACTTTATACAGCATCCCCCGTCATCTACTAATTCTTTTTAATAAATTGATTTGTTATTACTTTAACACAATACGTTTTATATCTAATAGTGGCATTCTTCTATGAAGCTTCGTAGTTCCTTTATTACATGAAGAAATTTTGAATTTGGATTATGTGTTCTTGATTAGAGGCGTGACTCAGCCCCATAAAAACTGTCTTTTTGAGATTACTTCAAACTCCAACTTTTTTTATCCTTTAATAATCTTTTTATTTTTCAAAATTGCATGAAAATCAATTTCATGTTCTAAAAGGTGTACATGGCAAATGCTTTTAGCATTCTTGTTTCACTTTATATGTATTATTTTATTGGAATAAAGAATTTATTTCTAAATGTTACTTTTTTCACATAGAAGGGTATATATTTTTCAAAAGCTGAATGTAAAGATTTCATGCTATACAATTTCATATCTTCTCACGTTTGAATAAAAAAAAAAAAAATAATATTAGAAAAAGTAGTATATTTCTCCAAAAACTATCAGGTTTTCAGAATTTGGGCTTCAAAACCTTTGTGGAAAAAAGCCATCCTTCAGGCAAAGATAACTGTGCTGCATATGACCAGGTATGGAAAAGCTGTAAATAAATGAGACACTTTGCGGTAAAATGTAAAGGGCCAAAGGTACATATAGAAGCAAACGAAGATGAAAGCAACGAAAGGGTGCTGTCCACACTGAAACGGAACAATTTCTCAGGATCATAAGTAGTAATAAATCAAAGACTGTGATATCAAATTTTCCTTGATCCCGGTGCAACAGTCAACTGTATCAACGCAAGATGCATCCACAGAGCTAAGTGAAGAAAAATGCAGAGAATCACTACTTGTGGAACAATGCAAAATGACGTGGAGAGGTAGAACTTCTGGGAACTAATCCTAATACTAAGGAAAATCATATAATGTAGACAACTGTAAGAAAAACGGGCTTTTTTACTATAAATGTAGAAAATTTTCTAGTTGTTACGGTCAGCTATGGCAAAATGTAGATCTTACAAAATCTACTTTAATGTTTTATTGGTTTGTTAATTAACTTGGAACAGAAAATAGCAAAACAGTAACATCGAAAGAAAAAAATAGCCAGCAAACATGTAACAATTAACATATTTAGGATTGATGAAGATTTTTACAATATTTTACAAGATTCATTAAAGGAACTCTTTGATTACCTATTAATGATAATTTACACACATACATGAAATAATGCAAGCCCTGTGACATAAATTATCGACGATTTTGGACTCAGATGGCATCAGGACGAAGAATTCTGGAAGTTTCCAGAACAAAGGTCATATATAAAAGATGATAATCAGAATCATAATTTCTGATGACAACCCATCTTCCAAGAGTTTCCGAATTTTTCTGTAAAAATCAACAGCTTTTTACAAAAGGAACATAAATATACAGCATCCCAGCAGGGTGCCACAATAATATTTTCATAAAGCAATCTTAACTCTGCAAAGGTTAAAGCAGCTCTCTTCTTAAAAGCATGAATCCTTTTCCTCAAATACACGAGACACGTCTTGTATAAAACTCGAGAAAGTTTTGGGCAAACTACATCACATAATAAGTAAAACTAGTGGTCGTCGCTAAATCTCGAAAAATTACCAGAGATTGTTATTCTAGAATACAACGATACTTGGATTTACAAATCACCACAATGTTTTAATCTTAACATTAATATTCAATATTTCAAATAAACCTCTTACTGGTCCTATGACATAAAATATATAAAAATTTTTAATCTACATATAACACAATCGTTGAAGCAAAAATCACTTCACCAAAATATCATATTATTGGTGAGGTAGTAGTTTAGATTGTCAAACCAACAGTGACCGTAAAGGAACTACCATGCAGGAATATCACTATTTATATACAAAAGGAGGTAAACACTGTAGTGAATGCACTGACATAATGCAAAATCCTAGTTACAGTAGAGGAACCGACTAAATGGGCTTCCCAAATGGTGGTTGCTAGAAATTCAAACTAGAAAATAGGGTTGCGTTCACTCTGAGCCACTACATATAGCTCTACGACGAGAACCTTAATACTACCAACTTCAATGATGTTCTATAAGAGATATTATATGCTGAAAGTTTTTCACAAATTACATGTAAAGGAAACGTTTTGGCACATAAAACTTGATTATAAATCCTCAAAACTAACAACAATGATAATACTTTTGGGAAGATTTTTAATGACGGTTTCCATATGGTCTAAGATTATTAAGTGAGATATTTCAAATGAAACACCCATCATACACCTGTGGATTTGGATGATGTTGCTGCTGTGCTAGGGCATTTAAACACTGATGAAGAAGCTGAAAAGGATCATGCAGTAAATCTGGATAACCTCCTACAATGATGTAAGAGAAACATTATCCTGAACAAAGAGAGAAGGCACCTTAAATAGAAACAAATTGAATTTCTTGAGCACAGATTGACAAAGGATGTCATCAATACCACCAAGGAAAAACTATGGGTGATTAAAGAAACGACATATTGAAGGTTATCACCAGAGTTTATTATCTTTATGGCATGGTACAATATCTATCTTGTTTCACTTTAAACTTTGTTAAGGACCTATTGTAGGTCCATAAGTTGCTAAGGAGCAGGGTTGATTTTGTCTGGCTTGAAGAACGTGACCAAGCCTTCAAGCAACTAAAACAGAAAATGTGCTACTCACCTGTACTTGCAATTTATGATCATGGCAAGAAATTGGTTGACCAAATAGATATTTCAGAGATGGGTCTCGAAGGTATTCTACCCCAATAGAATATACTTCAAAAAATCTCCCATCAAATGACCATGGACGGTGTCAGCTGCAAAAAGAAACTCTGGCAATAGTATTCAGGATAGAGAAATTGGATCGGTATACCTCGAAAAGGAGGTGATAATCCACATTGACCGTAAACCACTTAAAGTTATTTTGCGAGTTCAATCATTGATGATATTTTTTTTTTTTTTTTTTTTTTTTTTTTTGGCTATGATCATGAGTTTATATGGATAAATGGAGAGAAGTTATATATGGCAGATATGCTAATTCTAGCTTACTTGGAAGTGCAGGGTGATACACCAAACACAAGAATCTACCCATTTGCACCTCAAGATGTTCCTGACAAGAGGAGGAAGGAAGAAATCCAGGAGGCACTCCAAATTATCCTCTCTCTCAGCAAGTGCTAGATTATACCATACATGATTGTCCTGAGTTCAGGCATGAAGTAGCAGATGATACCAAAAGTTTCTTTGATTTTCGAGACACATTAGTAAATGAAAAACATATGATATATAAAGATGATAGGGTCTTTATACTATAAAGTTATCATCCAGTGATTATAAAGTTACTGCACGTTTTTCACAATTTTCCAGAAACAATGAAGAAGCAAACAAGGTAAACTGTTTATTGGCCTAGAATACTCAAAGAAATAGAAATGATGGCAAATGAGGGCCAAAATTGCTAGGAGCTATAGCCAGCCGAAAAGAAATAGCCTTTCATCTAACATGATTTCGCAGGTCAGCTTTAGGAGATGATTGAATGTGATTTATTCGAGTTTGGAAGACGTAACTATCTAGTAATTGCCGACTTTTGCACCAATTTTACAAAGTATGAGTTCATAAAATCTCCAACAACGAGAAATTTTACTCATGCAATCGAAAAAAAAAAATCCTAGTTTTTGAAGACTTAGGACTTTCGTGAGTAGCAATCGTTCAAGTTCACTAGTCGCAGATTCCAGAATGCCATTAAAGAATAGAAGATTGATATGCAAATGTCATTATTTTATCACCAGGAAGGTAATGAAAAGGCCGAGGCTGCGATAAAAAGAGTTACAAACCTAATGAAGAGATGTTTGAAAGGAGGTCCGAACACGTAGCTTGCCCTATTCAAACTGAGTAGAATGCCAAGACAAGCATTTGTTAGTCTTGCCGTAGCGATGTTTGACAGGAAAATTGTGGCTCAACTACCTCCGAAACAGATGAAAGAGGAAATAGACAACCCTAAGCTGCACCAAAATTTGACGATAGAAAATTCATACAACAGGGGAGCGAAAGTGCTATCTGAACTTTGCATTAATCAGTTTGTCCTGGAAGAATGACACTACTGAAAAATAGGCAAAATCATAAAATAACTAGATGAAAGAAATGGAGGAGCCTATGTCAGAAACCGAGTTGATTTGAAAACAAGATCTGGGGCATTGAAATCAGAATCCATCCATATCTCTACCAAGGTCAAGGTTAACTCCAGCATTTTGACAAATACCAGAAATTAAACTGCTACACCTACTAAGCGAGCCCACAGTAAATCTAATCATCGTCCCAGTGAAGACAATGCTCATCACCTCAGTGAAACCGATCGGTCTGGGAGTCCAAGACAAGAAGTCTAAGTAACCTAAAACCAGCCAGATAAGCAGAAAAAATCTATGACTGAACGACCTCAGAGGGAAAGAAAACCCCTAGTAAAACTGAAAGACAGTCTGGAAAAAAGGTTGATCAAAATTACCTTCTTTAAATGAGCATGTGAAATGTGATTTAAACGACTTACATAAACAATAGGAATTTTTTGGTAGAAATTGAAATTTTGATCTCGTGGTTGAGTAACCAACCCTTTGATAATAATTATAAGATGAAGTGTGTATCTTAATTTAGGAAATGAGGGATATTGACTATCTACATATGTGCAGTGCACAAACTGGTCGATCGTTACTTTACAAGTAAAAGGGTACCTATATTTACATTTGTGAACTTCCTTGCGGCGAAGGTCATGTTTTGATAGGCGGTGTCTGTGTGTGTTTATGATTCGAATAACTAAAAAAAACTATTTTACCGAATCTCATGAAATTTTATAGGATGATTGTCCATGATCCAAGGCATTTTGATTAGAATTCGGAAGTGATTTGGCTAAAGGTCAAGGTCTGGGTAACGAAAAGGTAAAAAACGTATTTTTGCTTTACCGTGGTCATTCTTTATCTGATTTGCATGAAACCTTTTCCAACTATGCACTAGTTAATTGCCCATCTTGAAATATGCAACACAAAATAGGCGAAGGTATGAGCTGTATTGAGTGCTCATTCTAGTTCAGTGTGATTCCAGTATATTCCATATGTCCATATATATGGCTGATAACTGCAAATTCTCTTGGTTACTTTTAGGTATTCAACAAGTTAGTTAGTTTAATCCACATAGTGTTCTCCTTATATTAACTGATAGAATATAGTAAACTCTGTCTACCAAGGTATAATAAACCACCAGATAATTAATATAGAATTCTGTGTCTCATGTCAACATCGCATACCGCTCGTGCCAATAACGGCCACTTATTAACAGTTTTTTTCTAAAAGTGGCTGTAAAGATTGTAGACAAGGAAATCTCCTATCTTTTCATTTTTGAATGACAGTGATCAGTCGATATTAGATAGAAGGGTAGAAATTTTTCTTCAAAAAGATTCTGTTAAATAATCTAGTTTAAAAGTTTTTATTTCTTAATTTTTTTAGAGATTGGTTGAATCTACTTCAGTATGTATAAATATAGGTTTTTAGCATCAATTCTCCTCAACACTGGGGATCATAATTATCATATTTCAGGGTTATTTACTAAGCACTAGTGGACCAGTACCAAGTGCCGGTACATGCGTAAGAGGATGTCATCATATTATAATCTCGTCTACGTATATTCTGGACAAATTTGATTCCTACGGCATATTTACTTATGTCTCTGAAACTCTATGCATCCTTCAACAGAACCATAACATAGAAATAATAGATTTATATACCAACAAAGAAATATGGGTTTAATTTTTTTTTTTTTTTTTTTTTTTTTTTTTTTTTAATAAAAACTACTTTAGTAAGCATGAGCATGGACTTTTGTGGGTATTTTTATTATTCTCAATATTAAAGATTATAAGGACAGAATCTTCATATTTCAGGCTTATTTTCTAAGAAATGCTGAGCCAATTCCCTTCAATCCATAAATATGTAGGTTAAAAGTACCAAATGCCTACAAGAGTAAGACATGGCTTGTATAATATATTCTCGCCTTTTTATTGTCAATGAATATAAAAAAAAAAAACTTTTAGCTATAAAAAAAAGATTCACGATAAAAACTAGTCTAATAAAAAAAAAATATTAATACAAGGTCGTGAGTCACGTTAACGCCATCATTTATCCTGGATGACAAGGTTCTTGATGTGGTTGTCAATCTCTTTTATACGACCGATAAAATCTCTATGAAAAATCATTTGCACAAATAAAGTTCAAAGCCATCTTTCTTTTTTTTTTTCTCAAAAACTTCCAATTACTTTTTCCCGAAATTTGGCTGTTTCTCCGTTTGTATGTCTCTTTAAAGTCAGACGGAGAAAAAATACCTTGATATGCAGTTTTTTCATGAATATATTCATAATATTTCATAGGTCTTTTCCAATTCTATCTAGACAAATGTTATGTAAATGAATACCTGTGTCGTAACATGATCAAAGTAAGACTACATTAGCAATCTAAAGAAAAACCGTATTTTCCTCATTGAAACTCTAGCAAGTAAATACAGCATCAGTAGTCCTCAAAGACCCCTTTCCCTCAGAACTACTGGTTAAGTTTTAATACAGGTAGACAACCCCTTTTCCGTTTCCACTAAAGTCGCCTTTTGAACTTTAGTCAAACAATGGTTTGCTTTCCTTATGTGCTTAGAATCCTTTGCCACTATCTTCTGTGAGCCTGAGAAATAGGAAATACGTGGTAAAAATAAGCTTTTCTTTTACGGACCATGTGAGAGAGAGAGAGAGAGAGAGAGAGAGAGAGAGAGAGAGAGAGAGAGAGAGAGAGAGAGAGAGAGAGAGAATCTTAGACTGAAAACATTTGTGAATTATATCATTGTATTTCTATGTTTAATTTTGTTCCATTAAAATATTGTTAATGACATGGTTTCGAACATGGAACAATGAACTTTGTTGACATATATTCGTAATGCTTCAAACGCACCTAAGAAACTTGGTCCGCGAAGAGTGATAAACATTAATTTTCCAGGGGTGTTCAATACAGGCATCAAACATTAGTTTCGTTGTCAGCAGATTTTTCATAAATTAATTTAAAAAGAAAAAAAATTATTTATCATAGCAAGCCAGGTATATTTCATAAACTGAAAGTAAGTAACGGATCCTGAGACTCATTGTTTTCCCTTTTCAACTTCCATATATTAGCAAGTAGCTCAATGATCCCTTTTTTAACATGAACAATTTGTGGAAGGGCTAAAATACATCATATCCTAATAATAAATGGATTTTGACCTAAGATAAATCTATCTTTTGGTGAGATAGCCAGGACGTCCTAATGGAAGTTCCTTCTGGCAACTTTCTACTGTATAATATTTCTGTGATTGATATTACAATTATTCCTTTAGATTCCTCTTATATGAGAGAGAGAGAGAGAGAGAGAGAGAGAGAGAGAGAGAGAGAGAGAGAGAGAGAGAGAGAGAGAGAGAGAGAGAGAGAGGACAAGGGAAGGGGGTGTTCTTGAGAGGACTGCACATGAATTCTCGACATTTGTTTTACTTTCCATGTCATAGACACCGACATCTAAATCAAGTCCAGACTCAGGGAAAATTTTAAATGAAATAGAATTTCTCAGCGACAAAAAAAATATTACCAACGGTAGAAGGAAGGAATATTTTTGAAGGAAGTGCAAGAACAAGGAAGGGGGTGGTGAGCGGTTCTTGGGTTACAAAGAGGGTGATTGTTCAATAAAGAACGGGAAAAAAATAGTCTAGACTGGCCCTAAGGTAGACGATCAAAGTTGATTCCAAAGGATCTTAAAACGGAACGAGATCAGGTTTTCCTTCGATGGTTTTAAAAAGAGAAAGATCAGAATACCTGATCATCTTCATTACAAATATTACTCACCCGTAATGACTCGTATATCCTCAAAGTCTCATGTTAGTCATGATTATTCAATTGCCTCCGTCTTATTAGTTATGAATACACTATTCACTATTTGCATTAGCAATTATTATCTACCGGCATATGATTCCAGCTTGGGGGAAAGGTCTAAGAGGCTGATCACATATGTATGCATTTCGTAATGAGTAATAACTAATGAAACAGTTTTCAGCATTTATTGTACAATATGTATAGATGTTTCGGTAATACATATACATGGCAATTTTTCCGTTGGTGCATTTAAAGTCATTCAGTAATAACTAAATAACCTGTAACTTTTATGAACTCCTCTATTGCAACGTTGAAAAATTACATTTTTTTTCTCTCTTCATATGCAAGAGAGTAAGAAAAAACACTACTCATGAATTCTCGAAATTTGTTTTTCTTTACTTTCCATGTCATCGAGACGGGCCTCTAAATAAAGTCCAGGCTCGGGAAGCACCCGGGATGAGACAGACTTTCTCAGCGACACAAAATTCACTAAGATAGGACTTGAAATTTCATACGAGAGTGGGAGAAGATAAAATTCCTCTCGATTAGCAATAAAGGCAATTTTCAAAGAAAGCCACAACGTTTTTCTTTGAATGTTTAAAGGAGAAGTTTCTTCAAAAGATTTAGTAATCTTCTTTGTAATGATTTTTCCCCGTAATGACCTTTAGATCTATATATTTTTATTTCACATGGTTACATTTTATTTATTATTAGCCATCACTTGGTGGCTCCTGGTCCTAGCATAGGTGGAAAGGGGATTGGGCACAGTTTAGATGTATATATATAAATATATCCCTTTTCATATTCTGCTCTGTGTAATGTTTGATAAAAATAGTTTCTATATTTCATTTTACAATATGAGTATACGTTTTGGTAGCAGCTCAGTGCTTGATCTTTTTTTTCTTTAGCTCATTTAATAACCAATAAGAAATCAGTAAACAACCTGCAACTCTTTATGAGGGTTTCTATTCTAAAGTTGAAAGACGAGATTTCACAACTCTCTCTCTCTCTCTCTCTCTCTCTCTCTCCTCTCTCTCTCTCTCTCTCTCTCTCTCTCTCTCTCTCTGGATATGCAGCAAAAAATGATGTTTAGGTAAGTTAAGATCTAGAAACAAATAAGAGAGAGAGAGAGAGAGAGAGAGAGAGAGAGAGAGAGAGAGAGAGAGAGAGAGAGAGAGAGAGAGGGGGGGGGGAATAGTGGTATGTATAATGAACTGCACGGGAACGCAGGAAATCTTTCACTTCTTCTTTGTGCGTCGTTGCAAATTAAGTCAAGAGTCGTGGAGAAACTGGAAGGAAATGGAATTCCACAGGGAAAAAACAATTCCCAAAAAACCGAATGACGGAAATTTATATATGGAATTAGAAGAAGAGGAGGGGGAATGTGTAGTCATGTGTTACATATTACAACGAGGGTGTCTGCAGAGATTCCCGGTAAATGTCGTCTTAATTGTCAATTAGGTATATTTCAAAGCTGACCCCAAATTACATAATGTAGGATTGAGATGAGTTTTTTTTTTTTTATGATTAAATTGTGGACTGTTTGTAATGGTAACTATTTAATACCATATGTTATTCCATCTTATGTAGACATTTTGATAACAGGTAAATGCTAGACCCTGTTCTTTTTCAATGCCCCTTTCATAGTCTATAAGCACTTTAAAAAAAAAAAAAAATTGTGTTCTATTATTTCATGTGGAGGAGTGCAGGTAAAGTAGTGAGTACGTAAATAGGAATTAGAAATGCGGATGTTTGCCTGAGAGAGAGAGAGAGAGAGAGAGAGAGAGAGAGAGAGAGAGAGAGAGAGAGAGAGAGAGAGAGAGAGAGAGGAGTTGCGGTTGGTGAATGAACTGCACATGAATCCATGAAATTCGCTCTCTTTACTTTTCACATCACCGACACCGACCTGTGAATTAAGTCCAGGCTCAGATAGAAGCTGAAATGAAAAAGGATTTCGCAGCAAAACAAAATTCCCAAAAATAGAAGAACTGGAAATTATATACGGATTGGAAGAAGAGGAAAAGGTGGGGTTGGGTGGTCCTGGTTTCAATGAGGGTGCTTAGTAATGACCTGAAAAAAGTCACTTGGATTAAAAATAAGATCGATTTTCAAAGCTAACCCCAAAGGGCGCAATAGGGGAGCAAGATGAGGTTTTCATGGGAAGGTTCTAAGATATAAGCTGATTGGAGCATTTAATCATTTTCCTAACAAATCTTTCTCCCCCAGAATTATTTTTGTATCAATATAATATTTTATTATTTGTCACTACTCTACTTGCTATTAGTTGTCATTAAGTTACTTATTATGTGCAATGCAAGCCATAATGTTTTGGCCCCTAGTGCTAACTTGGGTAATTATTTGCGCTATTGTTTGTTTTTAGCAAATGTATAATGATTTGCTTCTTTCATTTTGCATATTAATGCGCCACATTCATTCAATTAAACCTTTTATGACCTGTGAACGATTGTTATATAATCACGTATTTCTAATGTACTCTCTATTATTATTATTATTATTATTATTATTATTATTATTATTATTAGCTAAGCTAATACCCTAGTTGGAAAAACAAGATGCTATAACCCCAGGGCCCCAACAAGGAAAAATATCTCAGTGAGAAAAGGAAATAAGGAAATAAATAGAGGATAGGAGAAAAATTAACAATTAGAATAAAATATTCTAAAAACAGTAGCCAAACTAAAACAGATATTTCATATATAAGCTGTAATAAGACTTATGTCAGCCTGTTCAACATAAAAACCTTTTCTGTAAGTTTGAACTTTTGAAGTTCTATCGATTCAACTACCCGATTAGGAAAATCATTCCACAATTTGGTCGCAGCTGGAATAAAACTTCTTGAATACTGTATAGTATTGAGCCTAGTGAAGGAAAAGTCCTGACTATTTGAGTTGACTAAATGTCTAGCATTACCAACAGGATGAAACTATCCGGGAAGATCTAAATATAAAGGATAATTAGCATTATGAAAAATCTTATGCAACATGCATGAACAACCGATTGAACGACGGCGACAGGGATTAACATCTAGATCCAGAAGAAGAAATTTAATAGACTTTAAGGTCCTGTCTAACAAATGAAGATGAGAATCAGCAGCTGAAGACCTGGCAAAAGAACAATACTCGAAACAAGGCAGAATGAAAGAAGTAACACACTTCTTCAGAATACATTGATCACCGAAAATCTAAAAGATTTGATAGGCAGACTGACCTTCAACTGGAAGTTCAGTCTGTGCTATCTCATTGATGTATATGAATTGTCATTAAGCACCCCGTGTTTTACCCTTTATTCACGGTTTTATCACGTTTTTAAGTAATTCATAACGTGAAATAACACTCAGTTATACATTCAATTCATGCAATGGGTGTTTTCTGTTATCCTCCGAGAGTGTTTAAAACATAAGTTTACCTTTGAAGCTATTTTTCTCGGTTTCCCTTTTTTCCCGGTCAAATGGTTATAACTTTCTTATTTTTTTAAACAAGTTTTATAGATAAATATACCAATTTAAAAAAGAAAAACAAATTTTTTTCTCAGAAAACACGGTTGTATTAAATGAAATTTGGGGCTTAGAAGTTTAGAGTTTGACTTTTTATTGAAGATAAATGGAAATATTCATATAGATTTTTTTCTTATTATTGACAAAAGGGTTGCTAGAGATCTTTGCCATTATTATATTTTTTCCCCACTTTCTAAGTAAGTTTCATCGCAATAGCTTTACAACTAAAGTACTAGAATCAAATCTATTATTTTATTTTGGTTTTTCCTCCACAGAATTGAAACAAATCATCCAAGCGTTTTAAAATTTTCGGAAAATTATTACCTTATCTATATATAAAAGTTGTATGAATTCTTCAGAATTCGGATAAGAAACTCGTATATGGCGGTCGGCCCCCCTTAACCAATAACCTTGAACCATGCGGCGGGATGTAAAAACGCAAAGCCCAAACCTTTGTTATTATTATTATTATTATTATTATTATTATTATTATTATTATTATTATTATTATTATTATTATTATTATTATTATTATTATTATTATTATTATTATTATTATTATTATTATTAGCTAAGCTACAATCTTAGCTGGAAAAGCAGGGATGTTTTGAGTCCAAGGGCTCAAACAGGGAAACGTAGCTGAGTGAGGAAAAGAAATAAAGAAATAAATAAACTACATGAAAAGTAATGAAAAAAATATCTAAAATATTTTAAAATCAGTAACAACATTGAAATAGGTCTGTCATATATAATCTATGAAAAGAGACTTATGTTAGGCTGTTCAGCATAAAAACATTCACTGCTGGTTTGAACTTCTCAAGTTCCACTGATTCAACTGCCTGTTTTGGAGGATCATTCCGCAATCTGGTCATAGAAAGAATAAAACTTTTAAAATAGTATGTAACACTGGGCCTTATGATGGAGAGGTCATGACTGTTAGAATTAACTACGTATGGTATTACGTAGGGGAGGGTACTGTTTTGGAAAGATTTGAATGCAATGGATGGTCAGAGTTATGGAAAATCTTACGCAACTTCCATAAAGAACTAATTGAACGATGGCAACAGATATCAACATTGAGATTAGGAATAAAAAATTTAATAGACCGCAGGTTCTTGTCCAACAAATTAAGATGAGATTCAACAGCTGAAGACCAGACAGGAGAGTAATACTCGATACAAGGCAGAATGAAAGAATTGAACTACTTATTTAGAATAAATTCATCACAAATAATCTTTTAAGACTTTCTCGATACGCCATTTTTGAGCAATTAAATAGGAAACAGGCCGAGTATGTTCCGTAAAGTAAATTTACTTTCCAGAATCACACCTAAAAAAAGAAAAAAAAAATGTCATATGGAGTTCCTGAAACTTAATCAATGTTGAGATAGGGATGTTGGGAAGCAATCATACTATGGGTATTGTTAGGATTCAACTCAGTGCACCATAATTTGCACATACCTTAATTTTAGCCAAATTTCTTGTATGGGATTCAGCAACGCAAAGATAGTGGGCATTAACCGCCTATGCAACGATTTTTTTTTTTTTTTTTTTTTTTTTTTTTTTTTTTTTTTTTTTTTTTACCAAAGTACGTAGCCTCTGCTTTTAATATGATAAATAATGGACCAATAACACTACCCTGCAGAACAAAATAACTATTCTTATGGTCACTATGGCGTACGTTAACAACAACTTTTTTTAATGTTTTGGTAATAAACTATAATAATGCGATGTAAACACCCACCACCTCCTACCTGTTTGAGTTTGAAAACAAGGGCCTAAAGATTAACATAGTCAAAGGTATCACTAAATTAAAGGTCAACCATACGAACTCCTGACCACAATCAGGGGATTCAGATTTGACTAACAACTATCCTACAAAACTAACTTCTATCATATTGTATCGGCAACTAGACTCTTGGACAGGAGGGATGTGATTCTAGAGATCTGTATAAGCCTTAAAACAACATTTCTCAATAGTAAACTAGCATTCATTTTAATACACAACACCGTCTTATAACCTACGTTCAGTATATTTATTTGTTTATAGATAAATATACATCTATCTATTTATTTATATATATATATATATATATATATATATATATAAAATATATATATATATATATATATATATATAATATATATATATATATATATATATATATATATATATATATATATATATATATATATATATATATATATATATATATATATATATATATATGTGTGTGTGTGTGTGTGTGTGTGTGTGTGTGTACCGATAGTATATCTTAGCAATCCATGTTTGCCGACGGTTATACGAGTAAAAGCTAATGAGAAATCTGGTGGCGTACTGTGAACTTTGGGTGTGGAGGAAATGCTCCCCTAAATCTCGATGAAGTTACTAGCACCAGGGGGCTGATTACGTTTAATGTGATAGACAAGATGTCTTTTCCTCTTCTACTCTCGACGACCGGCGGATGATATTACTTGAATCAGTATGGACGGGCAGAGGTCACTTGCCCTAGTTAGATAGGCACTGCGCATGCATTGCAAAGAACTGGCTATCCTTTGATGAATTTAGCCAATGAATCCTCTATGGATTCAGTCAGTCTAAGGAAAGAGAAAATTACAAAAAGCACGGGGTGCTAAGAATCTGCTGTTTTATAGATACTAATGAAAATAGAAAATTGTTAATTGGAATGGTAGAACAGGAAGTGGAAAATAAATTTATGAAATAGAGTTTAGATATCTTAGGCCTAAGTGAAACATATTGTAGGGGGATTGGTAAAGATATCTTAGATTAAGGCAATATATATATCTACTCAGGAAGAACAGATGGAATTGGATGAGAATGAATAGAAATGATAATGACACTATGAGCAAAAAAAAAAAAAAAAAAAAAAAAAAAAAAAAAAAAAAAAAAAAAAAGGCATTAATGTATTGTAGAGCCGTAAATAGTATATTTTTAATTGCAAAGTTTAAATGAAAGCAGTGTAATATGGCGATTATTGTTTGCTATGCACCAACAAATGATTCCCCCGAATAAAGGAAATATGAATACTCTGGGAAACTGCAAAGTGTAATAGAAGAGATCTCAGAGAAAAACAAGAAAATTGTGATTGGTGACTTCAATGATTAAGTTCGAAGGAAGGATCAAGGTATAGAGAGGGTGATGGGTGCTGAATGTCTTCAGGAACTTGCAAATGGAAATGGAGCACATCTTAAACGGTCTTGTTCATCGAATAATCTTATTATGGGAGGTAATCTTTACCAGCACAAGGGCATCTAAAAGTATACATGGCCATCACCATGCAGGAATTACAGAAATCAAATAGATCATATTGCCATTGATAAAGAGAGAGGGGGGACTCTGAGAAATGTAAGAAGCTATAGAGGTGCAGATATTGGTAGTGATCACCAGCTCCTCACTGCCACAATTAAATTAAAACTGAAAGCACCCAACAGGAATGTAGATAGAATATCTAGGTTTGATACAACTAAGCTTCTACAAGATGAGCACAGAGAAAAATTCTCAATTGGATGTAGGAATCAATTTACAGTCTTGGGGACTTCAAAGGATGAAGAGCAGACAATTATTGATAAATGGTGGGGAATTAGGAACATATATCTGTAAGTTGGTAGTGAAGTTTTGGGACATGTAGTTACAAGGAGAAAACCATAAATATCGAATGATACTTGCGATAGTATAAAGAGGAGACAAAGACAGAAATTGAATGTTGAAAGTTTCCGAAGAAGTAATAAAAAGTATAATGTAGAGCATGCTAAGTATTCCAGTATTGAGAGTGAGGTCAAAAGAAACGGCAGGAAATACTAGAGGGAAGATTTAGACAGGAAAGCAGGTGAGGCTGATAATACTGTGAATTTAGGGAGTGGCTACGGTGTAAGAATTGCTCATAGAATTATTAATGAAATCTGTACTGGGGCAAAAAAAGAAAAAGCACATACCCATCAAAAAGAGAGATGGATCTGATATAACAAAAAATAAATTAAGAAAGTCAACTTCGGATGGAACACTTTAGTGGGGTTATGAATAGGAGATATAAAGGGAATTATTTGATTGATATAGCTTACAAGATTATTTGTAGAATGTGACATAAAGAGTCAAAACCTGATGAATGGGAGTTACGAGTGTTGGTGGAAATGGTAAAAAAAAAAAAAAAAAAATCTGAGTGATTGCAATTATCAGAGGTATTACACTCACGTCATTTGTCATGGAAACATATAGTATGCTCATTCTAAAGAGACAAGAGAGAAAAAATTATGAAAAGCTGAGAGATGAATAAGCAGGATTTCGAAAAGCTTGAAGTTGCGCTGACAAAATTTTCATTTTAAGTCCTGTGGTACAGCAATGTGTAAAATATAAAAATCCACTTTTTATGTCATTTACGAACTATGAAAAAGCCTTTAATAGTGTGCACCAGCCAATTTTGTGGAGAGTCCTGCGTTATCATGGAGTTCCTCTTGAATATATAAATTTGATCAAGTCTGTTCATGAGCATAGCAAGTGCTAAGTTAATGTTAATGAGGTCCTAACAAATGAATTCCCAGTTAAAAGGGGAGTACTCCAAGGGAATGTGTTGTCACCTATGTTGTTTATCCTCCTCATGGACTTTGCAATGCATAGAACAGTTGCGGATAGCGAAGAAGGATTGGACTCGGTTGGTAACAGGATATTAGGAGCCTAAGAGTATGCAGATGACGCTGTCCTTATTGACAAAACGCTACATGCCTTACAAAACTTGCTTACCAGAATGCATGAAATATCATATGACCTTAGGCTCAAGATAAATAAAACAAAGACGGAGGTGATGAGAATGGAATATGTAATGGAAGATGAAATATCATCACGTGGAATCACATAAATATTTAGGAACTATGGTCTCGGATAAAAGGTCGTTAGAATTTAAGTTTTATGAAGAATTGAAAAAAGCAAATCAAACAATGGCTAGGTTAAGTTAAATTTGAACATCAGATCGCCTTGAATTACAAATTAAAGTCTGGCCATATATATATATATATATATATATATATATATATATATATATATATATATATATATATATATATATATATATATATATATATATATATATATATATCAGTATAGTGAGATCAGTGTTACTGTATGGACATGAGTGGTGGTATGACAATGAAAATATATTTAACTGATTTTGTAGATTTAAGAACAAAGCTCTCAGAAGAATATTTGGAGTTAAATGACAGGACAGGATTATATAAAAAAAATATAAGAGAAATTACTCAGGTGCCATATGTGGTTGAGATCATGGCTAGGGGTAGATGGAGATTGGTTGGGCATGCTCTTTGCACTCTCCAAGAGAGATTATTTCACCAAACTTTCAACTGGGATCCACAAGGCACTGGAAGAGTTTGAAGTCCCACTCCTACATGGTTGAGGGCTATGAAGCGTGAAGTAGGAGATGATGAATGGAGAAGAATTAATTTAAAAGGTAAAGCTAGAGATAACTTGTGAAATATAACTGAGGCCCTTATGCCACAGCTCTGTGGCAAACAGTAACTTCCGTCAGTTCGATGAGCACTGAATAGTACTTGGAAGTATTGAAATTTACATTCACATTCCTAGCCAATTAGTCGTCGTCATCATTACCATCATAATAATTCAAGAAAGAGAAAACTACTTTTCCAGAGGGGGTCGTGAAGATTCACATCAAATTCCTCTAAGATACTTTACTTTAAGGGCTGCTTTTCTGGTCCCATACACTAGCGGAACCCTACCCTTTACAGGACCTCCACAGTCATTTTATAATGTTTGTGCATAAGCATTCAACACTTCATACAGGGTGTTATCCGCTTATTGTCAAATCCACACTCTCGAGAAAAAAAATCTCCAGTTTCCTCTTGAAAGCCCTAATATCTTTAGTCTTTCAGGTGTCTAGTTTGAGTTTATTGTATAGTCTCAGGGCCTTATATCTAAAGGCTCTAGAGCCTAAAGTAGATATTTCATCCAATTCTTAACACGCAAGAAACCGGTTTAAAGTTTCAGTAGTGTCGGGTATATCAATTATGGAGAAGTAAAATTTTGAATCATCTGCTAATAGTTTGAACTTCAGTCCTTGCCTTTGCAGTTTTCTTGACAGACCAATAGTATAGATACAGAATACTATTTGGCCCAGTGTAATCCCCTGATGTACCGCTGTGTTTAAAGGTTCATATGATGAATAAGAGTTCCCAGTTTGCACACAGTAATTTCTGTCTACCAAGTAGTCTCTTAGGTATTAAAAAGATAAATCTGTAGATAATTTAGTAGCAGTTCATGCACTACTGTATCAATTGCAGCACTAATATCAAATAATATTCAAATACCCCATTTGTTTGGATCTATCATTGTCAGCATATTCACAACAGGACAGATAGCTGTCTCAGTAGAGTATAATTTTCTGAAAGCAGACTGCCTGTCTTGCAAAACTTCTGTTTCTTCTAAGTAACCAGTTAGATATTCAAGTATTACCTATTCTAGCACTTTTGAAATAAATGATAGATTTACAATACGTCTATACGAGCGTAATTCCCGATAATCTAGTGCATTTTTTAAATCCGGTGTAAAGGTTTCAAGATACCCTCAGTTTCAAGCTACCCCACGGTAACTTGAAACCGGTTTCAGATTACCGCAGAGGTAGTTTGAAACCGGTTTCAAGTTACCGCCTCTGTTTTTAAGTTATCCCATCATCGGAATAGAAAATAATTTATGAGTGCACATATGCATCATGCATTTATTGCTGACTTCGCAATAGTAGAGTAAAAGAGTTTATTTTCGTATTTAAGATAAAATACTGTAAAGGCCTATTAGTGAAATACCTCACGCGTTACAAGACACAGATTCTGTCATTCAAGTTTTTGTGATAACGGCTAGGTAAAGAATTATTGTAGTGCTCGTGTGATTGTTGAGAATTGTTTTCTTTTATCATCTCAGGTAGATTCAATTCATGTGCTTCAGGTGCAAGAGCTTCCCACGGCAATATGCCTGGAGAAATTGACACAAAGATCCACAGCGAGATGTGTACTTTGTCTCTATACTCTTTCGATTTTAGGAAAAAGATTGAGATGTACCTAAAGACTAAAACACACCTTGCTATAATGCCAACATAGTTTCGAAAATAGAGAAAAGGATGTCATTTGATGTTATAATTAATACAATTACTTTAAATGTTGAACTTTAAGTATATAAAAACTCAACTTCTAATTGTTATACTTTTGTAACACTATTCAGTCGTACTATAAAGAAACGTGACACAAAATAGCCACTTTTCCGATATAGTTTCCCAGGTCAGCGATGCATTTTCATTAATCGGCTTTTGCCAGAAAGTATCCCTTTCGGGCAGGTACTGTCAAGAACCACCTGCGACGAAAGTAGCTTGCCAATTGAGTCCCACACCCAGGCATAGGAGAGAGAGAGAGAGAGAGAGAGAGAGAGAGAGAGAGAGAGAGAGAGAGAGAGAGAAAGAGAGAGAGAGAGAGAGGGAGAGACTTACAAACGCTATAACCAGTTAAGGGAGACTAGGAGACATACAAAAGCATCATAAATTTTTTTCCGGCCAGAATGGAAGGTCACCCATCCCCATACAGAGCAACAGTAGGCTACTTTCTTGTCAAGCACGAGAGATTGTTTATAATGTTACTGATGTTTCTAATGCATTTTTTCCCATAGCAGAAGCAATCAATTAAAGTAAAACTACTATTTCAATCAAATTAACAGTAACGAAATTTTGAGCAATGGTCCCGTAAGCAGTTGATACCGAATATATTCCCATCTTCTATAATTGTAATGGTAGCGCATCTTATCATAGATCAAAATCATAAAAACCTGCAACAGCATCAAACAACAAAGGATAAATAGAATAATGGCTCATAAAAAAAGCGTATCACAAAGAGACAATATGGTAAAATGTCAACTTTTGGAAATGGTCGAGGAATGTGCCCCGGTTATGTGATTGCTAAAATTGCAGTTGAAAATGGTCACAAAGTTATTTGTCTTCCTCCACTTTAGCCAGTATAATCCAGTGCAACATATCTGGCCACAAGTGAAGACCTATGAATAAAAAAAGAAAGCAGAAAAATTTTATATTTAAGGGTAATCCTAGTTTTAAAAGAAGCACTGTATTCGGTGACAAAAGAAAATTAAGCGAATGCCGTAAAACATTCCGAAAAAATACAGGAGGACGATGAAAAGCAAAATGTGGTAATCGATAAATATATTGATTCTTTTGTAAGAAGCCTTGAATCCTCTGATGAGGAATCTTCTTTAAAACTGTTACATTTTGATCTATATCAATAAAGAAGTTCTGGTGTATGTCGAAAGACTAATTTCAAAATGAATGTCAGATATATGAAATTCTATGTTTTCTCCAGTATTATTATTATCATTATTATTATTATTATTATTATTATTATTATTATTATTATTATTATTATTATTATTATTATTATTATTCAAATAAGGAAAAGGAAATAAAGGAAGGATATATAGATAAAATACAAATATAAAAAGAAGGCAAATGGGTATTGTATCATTAGAAAATTTTTAATAATAAACTGATAACAAGAAAATAAAGCGAGCATGTTGACCTGCCAACAAATATGATAAAATAACTATTGTAAGAGACGATATGACAAAAGAAAACAAAGTTACATTTCGGCTGGGGCCTTCAGAGAAGATAATTTCTTTGATAGGTGATCGATTCCCCAAAGGAGATTACTATAAGAATTTGGTGAGGTGAGAAGGTATACTGCGAAGTCGGAAATATGGCACCTGTGTTTTTGTCTTTAAATACACCTCGACCTTCGTAAATCTAACAGAGTATATTCTTCTAAGATTGGATTTTTCGTTTTCCGAAGCCTCTTGTGTGTACAAGGCATTCACTAAGTAGTCAATGATATCGAGGTTGTCCGATTTCCGTTCAGCAGCCATTCTGACGAATTTTTGGACAAGTGATGCTGTGATCGGATTAACCTGGATTTATATACACCGCAACACAACAGAGATCAGTGGCTTACTACCATGTACAAGATAACCAGATAAAAACAAAAAAAAAATAAAGGGGGTTTGATTTGCGGTCCGAGGACGAAAAATTGTCATTGTAACTATCGTCCTCTTTGTGGTCATCCCTATGAATAAGGGACACTTGACTTATGTGCATAGTATGATACCAAGGTCTATCTATAGACTTTCTATTATACAATATGCAAATTTATACAATGAATATGTCTTGAGTTTGTTTTGAAAAAAAATAACACATAAATGATAACCGTATTGAGCGTGCTTTTATCACTGTCCTACTATGCATCTCTTGGCCGTGTCCAATTGATTTTCGCTGATAAAATCCTACCAACACATCGGATACGGGTCACATGTTGGAAATAGGTATTTGAAGCCACCGCCTAATTGGCAAAAATATGCAATAATGTCTAATGTGAATAATAAAGGCACTTACCAGAGTAAATATAAGATATAGAAAGGATAACTTAGCTAAATATAGACGCACCCAGAGAGAGGCTATGTAGACGTCATTACTGAAGGCCCTCCCACTCATTGATACTCTACTGTAGTATGACATAGTTACTAGACACTCCAGTCGTATAGCCACTTTATGAATGAAGACACACAAACAGCTACCCTATACACTTCTTCTCTCTCTCACTCTCTCTCTCTCTCTCTCTCTC
>NC_090742.1:91387526-91395026 GCF_036898095.1 Palaemon carinicauda | reverse complement strand
TAGAATCCACAGACTCTCAATCAATGTTTTGTGATAACGTCGAGGTAGAGAAGTATTGTAGTGCGCGTGTGATTGTCAAGAACTGTTTTCTTTTATCATCTCAAATATATTCAATTCATGTGCTTCAGGTGCATAAGCTTCACACAACAAAATTCGTGGGAAACTGAAACAAAAATCCATAATGAGACATATATTTTGTCGCTATACTGTGAAATTTGCGAATAAGCTTGAGATGTACCTAAAAACAAAAAACATATTGCCATATTTCCGACATTGTGTTTCACAAATAAAGATAAAAGGGTGCCATTTGATGGTTATAATGAATACAATTACTTTACATGCTAAACTTCAATTATATGAAAACTCAAATTCTAAATGTTATACTTTTGAAACATTAATCATTCGTACTCTAGAGAAACGAGACATAAAATTGCCGATTTTCCGATTTAGTTTTACAGGTCAGCGATGGATTTCATCAGAAAATATCCCTTGCGGGTAGATACTAGCAGGAACCACCTGAGACGAAAGTAGCTTGCTGCTTAAGCTCCACACCCAGATGTAGAGGAGAGAGAGAGAGAGAGAGAGAGAGAGAGAGAGAGAGAGAGAGAGAGAGAGAGAGAGAGATTACAAACAATAACAGAGATTCCTCAAAGATTATAGCTAATCAAAGGTGACACAAAAAAAAAATCATAAACGTTTCGTCAGTCAGAATGGAAGATCATCCATCCCCATACAGAGCAACAGTAGGCTACATACTTGTCAAGCACGAGAGATTGTTTATGATATTTTGCTTTAGAACAACAGAAAGGAGGTCCTGTAACTGGTCTTTGTAAAGCAATTTTTTGCACAACAGAAGCAATCTATTTAAGCAAAACTACTGTCACAGTCAAATGAACAGTAACATAATTTTGAACAATGGGTCTGTAAGCAGTTGCTACCGAATATATTCCCATCTTCCATAATTGTAATGGTAAGGAATCTTATCATAGAGCAAAATTAGATAAACCTCCAACAGCATCAAACAAAGGGCAAATAGAATATCGGCTCATCAAAAAACCGTATCACCAAGAGACAATAAGTTGAAGTGCCAACTTTTGGAAATGATCAAGGAATACTCTCTGAATATTGGTAAAAAGCTTACGTGATTGCTAAAATTGCAGTTGAAAATGGTCACAAGGTTACTAGTCTTCCTCCATACTATTGCCAATATGATCCAGTACAACATATTTGAGCATAAGTGAATACCTATGTAGCGAAAAAAAAATCAATATAGTAGATTTAAAAAAAAAAAAAAAGAATAGGCGAATATCATAAAACACCCCTAAAAATTACAGGACGACGATGCAAAGCAAGACGTGGTGATTGATAAACATATTGATTCTTCAGTAATAAGTCTAGAGTCATCTGATGAGGTATCTTCTTGGAAACTGTTACGTTGTCATTTATATCACCAAGGAAGTTCTGGTCTATGTCCACAGACTAATTTCAAAATAAAATTTAGATGTATAAAATTGTTTGCATTATCCTGTATCCTACTGGGATGGAAAAAAAATAAGAAAAAGAAATAAAGGAAGGATATAAAGATAAAATACAAAAATAACAAGAAGCCAAATGGGTATTGTATCATTAGAGAAATAATAAAAACAAACTGATAAGAAATAAATATAGCGAGCATGTTGATCTGTCAACAAAAATAATTAAATATCTATTGTAAGAGACAATACGACCAAAAGAAAACAAGAAGACATTTCGGCTGTGCCCTTCAGTAAAGATATTTTTTTTTTTTTTTTTTTTTTTTTGTAGGTGGTCGATTCCCAAAGGAGATCACTACAAGAATTTAGTGAAGTGAGGAGGTATGCTACGAAGTCGATAATATGGCACCGTGTGTTTTTGTCTTTAGACATAGCTCGGCCTTCGTAAATTTAATAGAGCATAGTGTTTTAAAATAGACTTTTTCGTTTTCCAAAGCTTCTTAAGGGTACTCGGCTTTCACTACGTAGTCTTAGTCAATAATATCGAGGTTGTCCGATTTCCGTTCAGCAGCCATGCTGACGACGTTTTGGAGAAGTGATGTTGTGATCGGGTTAACTTGGATTTATATACATCCCAACACACCAGAGATCAGTGGCTTACTACTACGTACAAGATCAGAAAAGAAAACAAAGGGGGTTTGATTTGTGGCCTGAGAACGAGAAATTGTCATTGTAACCATCGTCCTCTTTGTGGTCATCCCGATGAATTAAGGAACTCTTGACTTGTGCGCATTAGAATTATACTAAGGTCTATTTATAGACGTTGTATTATACAACGTGCAAATTTACACACTGAATGTGTCTTGAGTTCGTTTTGAAAAAAGAAAGAGAAAAAAAAATAGCACGTAAATGATGTCTGTATCGAGCGTGCTTTCATCGTTGTACTTGTAAAATAATTGCAAAGAACAAAACAGTAAATGGATAAAGGCATAACATCAATAAACTATAACAGTAGATGAAAGCTTACATAGATAAACATAACCTGATAATTTTGTGTTGATTGTGGCCAAAAGCCATTGATTAATATCAATAAATGAGATACAGGGCAAAAAACGAGGGGGGGTGTTAGTTTGCAACCGGTTTCAAATTACCCACGTGGTAGCTTAAAGCCCCGGTAGCGGTGGTAGCCTGAAACAGGTTTCAAACTACCGGGGTTAAGATTTGGAGGGGGTAATTTAGCCTGAAACAGGTTTCAAACTACCGGGGGTTAAGATTTGGAGGGGGTAATTTGAAACCGCTACACCCGGTTTGTAAGGTGTTTCGTTTAGGGAAAGGTCCCAGTGGCATGGGAGTGGGGAATAACGGCTCTGGTGTATAATAGAAAATGTAAAAAAAATGCCTGTAAAGACTTATCTGATTAAGAGTGTTGATACATTTCTGATCGAAGACAAGACGAGTTGCCTTTACCATGCAAGGCTTAGCAAGCGTCTCTTCTGCTCTGAAATAAGATAGGAGATCCCTGACAATGTTTCTAGGTTGAAAGAGAACTCCTGTTCTATAACCCAATCTCTACCATTTGAGCTGCGGTTTCTTTATTTTGAGTTATGACGAATCGTTGTTGGCTAGTTCTGAATGATCATTGGTGAGGCATTCCTTCAGGTTCAAGGGCTTCTTTCTCTCATTAGTAAGTGTCTTCTTACAGATGACGCACTGTGGCATCTGCATAGCATTTTTCACTATCAGTGAGTGGCCAAACCTAGGAAAACTCTTGTTGTTTGTACTCTCTTTGACATCTGCAAAGAAAGCATTACGAACGAAAAGAATTGTACAGCAATACGTAAACATAAAAACTAACAAAATTCCCAAATATGATGGAAGAAAAACTTCTTGTCCTACATATTCCCATACCCAAAACGTGAATTTAATTTATGGGAAAAATTAGTTTGCCGGATTGGTTACTCTGCTCTAAGGAACTGTATAGTTTGAATATTTTTCATTGATGATTTTCCAGTCGCAATCCTACTGGCATACATAACTGTATCCTAGAATGATCATGAAATTGTTAAGACAACTTACATGAACTCAAAAGTGGGGATTTATATGTATATATATATATATATATATATATATATATATATATATATATATATATATATATATATATATATATATATATATATATATATATATATATATTTATATATATATATATATATATATATATATATATATATATATATATATATATATATATATATACATATATATATGGGGTAGGAAAAAATATTGTAAAACACCGAATACCGAAGTTAAAAATACATGCATGACATACAGCTATCCTAATCAACAGTTAATTTTTTAAATAGAGTGTGGATGTGAGAGAGATAAAACTCACGTTGCTCAAGTATCACGGTACTGCAAGTGGTGAGGCTAACACCAAAAGAAGTATTGATGAGGTGGCAGATAGAGTGCCCTGAATATGCGACCCAGGTGGTGAAACTGTACATTAAGTATGATGTAATCCATCACGTTCGTTATCATGTCCTCACGCAAACACTGTGCAGTTCGACATTTTTTTTTTCTTGAACGATTTCTTTTTTCAGTGAGCATTAAAAACTTTACATAGGAAATATATGCCAAAATTATGCCAGGTATGGCTTATCATATTACTCAAAATTTCATATGCCAAACTGGCAAGAAAATAGAACAAATAAATTGGTATAATTATGATAAATCTGGCAGCCATGGTACCCACAATGTACAATGTTTTGCAAAAGAGTATAAAGTACCGTAAAGGGACATAAGAGATCGTAAAAAAGGTTAATATATATGTAGTTTTCTTATCAAGAAGTTTTCCAGGGAGTACCCATATAGATATTGATGTTCGTGTGAATATTGAAATAAGAATATATCCCTGAAAGAAAGACCCACTGCGTTTCAAACCCAGACCAACATACATCGTTTGCCAGTACATATGAGCTGTGATGTAATGCCAATTTTACAAACGCAGAGAGCCATGGCCGAGCAAAATACGTTTGCTATTGCCAACTCACTATATCACCCACAATGGAAACCGTCAATGTCCATTGCAGATGTAATACAAATCAATTTCTGATGAGTATTGATTAGTAACATAGTAATGCTATACCTCTTTACGATCCTTTACACTTTTTTTTTCTTTTTTACGATCCCTTACGCTTTTCAGTCACGCCTCCGATATTGACTGAAAAGTTTAATCACGTGCCGGCAATCTGAATGTAGTGCATAAATTTATTAGACACTCCCTAACTCCCCAAAAAAGTGACCATGACCCCTTTGAGGTTCATGACCCCAGTTGGGGAACCCATGGCTTAGTGTTTTATGCCAGCTCAAAATCTTTATGAATAGAGTTAAGTGAGAGGTCAGCAAATAGATAGTGTTAGGTTATGTGATTTGAAAACAAAATTTGAAAGATATGTTGAGTGGTTAATGTTTCCAAATGATGCGGTGGTGATTTGGGGTTGGATAGAGGAGCTTCAGCGGATGGTCAGAATTTCAAATACTCTCCAAGGAAACAAATATGAATGTAAATATGATTGAGGTAATGAGAATAACTGGAAATTATTAGGATTGAGCTATGAATATTATCATTGATGCTAGTAAATACAGTATATTATATCAAGAATATAGATGGGGGAAGTTACAGTAATGGTGATGCAAGCAAGGCAACACAATGTCTACAAGAAATTCGTAAAAAAGAAAATTGAGATGTCTTTGCAAACTTATCAGGGATTTGTAACCAAATTTTCAATACATAAGAAGAGTGTAGATGTAATATTCAAATGCAAGAGGAAAAGGTTGATGCTAAAGAAATGAATTAGTTGTATAATAGATATGATGTGGAAAGAATTGTTAGGTTTAAATTTGGGTAAATAAACAAAAGTGAAAAAAAATTTACCATAGGTAAATGATGGATCACAATATTTTAGCTTTTCCGTCATGTGGAGAGAATGAAAGACTGTTGGTTAGTGAAAAGAGTAGAATTCAGGAGTGCTAGGTGGCAACTGATGAGAGAAGGACTAAAAAGGATTTAGAAAAGGCAGAAGTTGTACTGATAAAATTATTATTTTAAGACATGTGGTACAGCTATGTGTAAAATATGGAAATCCACTTTCATGGAATTTGTGGACTGTGAAAAACCCTTTGGTAGTGTGCGCCGGCCAATTTTGTGGAGAGTCCTACATTATTATTAGTTTCCTCTTATATAGGTAAGTTTTATTAAGTCTCTTTATGAGCATAGCAGGTGCAAAGTTAATATTAGTCAAGTCCTATAGAATAAATTACCAGGGAACAGTGGATTACTCCAAGGGAATGTATTGTCCCCTATGTTGTTTATCCTCCTCATGGTTTTTCAACATATAAAGGGTTGTCTACACAAGCGCACCTGATCGGCATGCTTCAGAGTTGACGGACAAATTCTGGCGCGAATGTTGTCCACACGGGTGAATTGATGGAGATATGGGCGTGCCTGACGATGCCAGTAGTGTTTTCCTGCGGTACGAAAAACATGATGCCTACCGCAGAGAAAAAGTTATGGTAATTGCTTTGTGTGTGATGAAAAAGAAGAAAAAAAGAGAATATGGTGCAAAGAATGGCTCAGTAAAAGAAATGTATATGTTAACGTACGTCTGCCAGGGTCGAAGCTCAAGCCACCGGGCACCACCATGGTGATTTTGCTATAAGACCCATCTGATAATTTTAAGGCTTGCTTGTCAAGTGTACCCCTTAGAGGGGAGGTCCGCCAATCAGACCCGGTCGTGTGAACAGGCCTTAAAACAGTTGAAGATGATGGAGAGTGATTGCACTGGATTGGTAACAGGATATTAGTTGACATAGAGTATGTTGATGACAGTGTCTTTATTAGCAGAAACCCACATGACTAGCAAAGCCTACTAAGCAGATTGCATGAAATTTCACATAACGTTGTGCTCAAAATAAATAGGAGAGACAGAGGTGATGAGAACGGAATATGCAATGGAAAATTTAATATCATTGGAATGAGAAAGAATTAATGAGGTGGAATGATTTGAATATTAAGGACTATGATCTCTAATAAAGGGTCTTTAGAAGTGTAATTTAATGAAAAATTTAAAAAAGGCCAAACAGACAATGGCTAGTTTGAGAAAAAATTTGGAAATCAAACCGCGTGAAATTACATATAAAAATCATGGTACATATCAGTTTAAGGACATCGATGTTACTGTATAAGCATAAGTCGTGGTATGATAGTGAAACAATATCCAAGAGATTTTGTAGATTTGAGAACAAAGATCTCAGAAGAATATTGGGAGTTGAGTTGCAGCATAGGTTTAAAAATTAAAGTATAAGGGAAATTACTCCGGTGCCGAATGTGGATGAGATCATGGTGAGGGGTAGATGGAGATGGTTTGGTCATGCTCTTCACATTCCCCACGAGGGATTAGTTCACCAAACTTTCAAATGTGCTCCACAAGGCCCTAGAAGAGTTGGAAGGCCCAAGCATACATTGCTGATGACTAAGAAGCGTGGGGTAGATGATGGATGAATGTTTGAGTACTGAATTAAAATCTCAAGATAGAGACGACTATCGAAATCTAACCTAGGCCCTTTGCGTGAACAGGCGTAGGAGAGAATGATGATGATATCTAATTGAATCATTCCATATGCAGTCACGTCTAATTGTACATTTAATGAAAAATGAAAAAATTAATGGTTTTAAGAAATATGTTGTTATAGAATGGTTGTTACTAAAATAACCTAAGCATATAAAATATAGATTCTAATATACACCATTGAACTAAAACTCCTTTAAACCAGGGATTTCGCGAAATTTCTGTGTTACAAAACCAGTCATTTCGCATATTGCCTGGAAATTTTGGCCATTTCACGAAATCGCGTAACGAATCAGTCATTTCGCAAAATGCCTAGAATCTTTAGGTATTTTGCAAAACTCCATGGTTACATAGTTTACCTGTAACATATATATGTATGTAAACAGTACATGTGTGTG
>NC_090742.1:91380026-91382526 GCF_036898095.1 Palaemon carinicauda | reverse complement strand
TCTTTTGTTGAAAAAGAACTTAAAAAGTCAGGGATTGTCAAAAGATGTAATACTAGCAGTTGTAGACTATTTGCCCGTTGGCAGCGTTGACATTATTGTCGGTAATGATTTAACGACATCCATATATAAGAATATCATTATAAATGAGGTTCTAGAGCCTGAAATGGTAGTAACTAGGTCAGGTTTAGATACAGATATAAACTACAATCATAATTTGTTCGAGGATTCGAACGTGTGTGATGGAGGCGGTGAGGTTGATCTTAGCAAGAGTGGGGCTGAGAAGACCGACTCCATCGGAATTGACAGTGTTAGTCAAGTGGATGATGTAGCTGTCGAAAGTAGTGACGTAGCCGTAGTCGATGTAATGGATTTAAGTAATAGTTACTGCAATGGTTTAGGCAATAACATTTTGAATAGAGATGAGCTAATTGAGTTGCAGAGAGAAGAAGAGGCCCAAATAGGGAATAAAGTGAGTTTAACGTTGGGCTTACTTGCATTATAACAAAGACAGCTTCATCGAAATATCAAAAAACTCATCCTGAAATTGTATAGCTCTCTCTCTCTCTCTCTCTCTCTCTCTCTCTCTCTCTCTCTCTCTCTCTCTCTCTCTCTCTCTCTCTCTCTCTCTATCATCACCATTATGGAGTCTACTATTTTGAGCTAACTTATTTTTTCTGTTCCTGTGTGTTCACTAAAAATTAATATTTCAAGAGTTCCAAGCCACTAACAAGAACGTCCTGGGGAGTTTTCTCAGCAATGAAATAGTATGGTACCATACCTAGATACGAAAATTGCTTTTAATGATCTCATAAATTTTAAATAAGCTTTATGATATGACTCTCTCTCTCTCTCTCTCTCTCTCTCTCTCTCTCTCTCTCTCTCTCTCTCTCTCTCTCTCTCTCTCTCTCTGGTTCTTTCTTATTACAGAATACTCTCGTTTTCTATATAAGTTCTGTAACAATATGATTAAAGGCAAAATATTTGATAAAAATATTTTGGTTCATAAAACTTACATAGAATTTCATGATAACAATTAAATGTTACCTTTAAATTATATTCATGAATATATTTAGTCAGATATCATTGGAAGCTTATAGTCCGCAATAATTTGGTCACCCATCAAAGTATATCAGTGAATAATATTTATTTCATTCATAACAATGTTACATATGTTTTCAAATATCCATGCTTATGAAAAAAAGCCCAGGCTAATCTATTGCTATGATAATTCTTAATGTAACTTGTAGCGAGACAAAATCAACATTATTTTGCATTTTAACATGAACCTTTTGATTCTTTGGTATAATAGAAAAAAAGAAATAATCAGGATGTAAAAGAATTGGGTCAAAGAAGAGAAATGAGACACAGGGTACTAGAAATATCTTATAAAAATTCAGTTACATAACAATTATGAACAACAAAAGACATATATACGTCCAATAATGCATCCAAAAATTTAGATTACAATTGCATAGATTAGTGGTATTGTTATTTTCTAAACAAATGCAAATCCCAAAAAGTGTAAAGTTTGGATGAAAATAGAACTGAGAAGAGGTTGGGTCTATTTTTGCTGGTCATCTGCAATAATAATAATAATAATAATAATAATAATAATAATAATAATAATAATAATAATAATAATAATAATAATAATAATAATAATAATAAAAATTCAAGAGTTATGCAATCTAGTAATAATTTTGGTAGCCATAAAAATACGATATGTTGTATTTTGAAATTGAAAAGTAATCCAAACCGTTTATGAAATGTAGAATCAAATGCATTTACCTAAATTTTTCCTAAAAAAAAATAATTAATACGGGAAATACTGAGATTATTTTTTCTCAAGTGTACAAAGGAAACAAGAATATCTTGGCCAATGTAAACAGCCTATAATAAGATCGTCTGCTAAGGAAAAACCCGATCACTCAATAACCATCATCATCACTCAGAATTTCATGAAGGGATGAAAGGGTCATATTCTTCCTTTTTTGTGGTTTCCAGCTTTATTCCAAAAATACTTTTGGACGAAGGATAAACAAAATCAACCAAACCCATCACAAAAAAAAAAAAAAAATAAATAAAAAAAAAATAAATGAATAAACGTAAAATAGACATCGCCGCAGCTATGACAATTTCCATTATACATTTGTTAGGTCTATATTAATTGTATGTGAGTTTCTTAGACATCATCATCATCATCACCATCATCCTCATCTTCTTTTACGCCTATTAACGCAAAGGGCCTCACTTATATTTCACCAGTCATCCCTATCTTGAGATTTTAAATCAAAGGTTCTCCATTCACCATTTCCTACTTCACGTTTTGTAGTCCTCAGCCATGTAAGCCTGGGACTTCCAACTCTTCTACTGCCTTGTGGAGTCCAGTTGAAAGTTTGGTGAAATATTCTCTTGGGGAGTGTGAAGATCAGGCCCAAACCATTTCCATCTACTCCTCACCATGATTTCATCCACATATGGCCTTCGGGTAATCTCTCTT
>NC_090742.1:91360026-91365026 GCF_036898095.1 Palaemon carinicauda | reverse complement strand
CATAAGTATGTCGTCCTAGTGACATGCAGAGAAGGGGAGGTCCCCTAAGATACCATCCATGAAACGTTGAAAAGTGACCACAGCATTACGAAGGCCACAACAGGAATAACTGAAGACATCTGTACCGAAGGGGGTGGTGATGGCAGTCTTAAGGATATCTATTGGATTCACGGGTACTTGAAAATAGCCCTTCTGGAGGTCGACTGTGGAGAACACCATGGCTTTGTGCAAGTAGGAGGTCATGCCAGCGATGATTGGGAGGGAATAATGACCCAGTCCTGTCTGCATGTTTAAGCACCTGTAATCCCTCCACAGAATCAGAGAGCCATCTTTCTTCAGGTCGATGTGTAAGGGTGGCAAACGTGAGCTTGAGGCCTTTGGAGAAAGGCACATCACTTCCATTTTCGCAAACGTTTGTTTAGCAGCTTCTAAATGATCCGGTGACAGACACCTGAATCTAGCAGATACTAGGGGCCTCGTCGTCTCAATATGAAGATAGACCCCATTTTGGTGGGAACCGCGGGCGTTTGATGAATTTGTGGACAGAAAACTTCCGGGTACGACATGAGGAGATGGGCGTAGGCATCGGTGGGTGCAATGATGTGGAGAGCGAGGTCGGCGGGGCCTGGTTGGAGAGGTGTTAAAAAGTAAAATTCAGGATTGACTAGCTGTTGGTGAGCAGCATTGACCAGGAGCTGATAATGTGAGAGCAAATCTACATTTTGTATTGACAATGTGACGTCACCGACGAAAAACTTCCAGAGAAATTTGATGCCTACAAACGATAATGTAAGATGCTCATAACAATGGATGGGGATCACAGATACATTTGAAGCTACTAGCCGGACATGTGCAGATTTAGACAGACCATGTCGTTTCCTGACGAGTGGCCTTGGCAGAAGACTATAGAAAGGATCTATGTCAACCAAAAATCACACAATCGTACCGGCATCATCTAAAAAGGGAAGACTGGTGGCAGGAGAGGCCAACACCGCAAGCAATAGCCTACTTACATGTTTTTTGGCCACTGATAACCATTCTCACCTATCTTCGGAGCTGCCAAAATCCCGCAGTAGTAGTAGCATAACTGATGATGGGTGTCAGTAAGTAGTTTTAGAGGTCGTCGGTTGGGCCATGAGCGAGGGCCGGTATATGCAGACAGTGGGCGGCTTTGTAGTCGCTACGACACGTCACAGCATGAGCATCTGTGTCCTACCGTATTCATGTCAGCTTTGGTCAATGTTGAATAGTTGTCCTCTTCATTAGGAATGGAGGGATAGATGGAAATCTTGAAGGTAGTGAAGTGGCTGTCCATAGGGACATCAAATTTGGTCATTAGGTCCTTCATGGGCAAAATATTAACATTGGGGATGACAGGGAATAAAGGTTTGGTAGGCGCTGTACCCAAAGAAGACAAAGTAAATTCACTTAACAAGGATGGCCGTCTGCATCAGGTACAGGAGAGCGATACTGGTCCTTTCCGCAAGAATAAGAAAAGCCTTTTGGTCACCCAACGGTTGTACGGAGACCTGAAAAAGTCTGAATTGCGGGTGACTGCCGATGGTGAGTACTGCTCCAGGAGGGTATGCTTTGATGGCATTGTATGCGATGGCGGTGTCATCTCGGTTGCAAAGTCAATCTGAGAATTCCGGGAAAATGTTTATGGGTATAGCTGTGAGAACATAGTCTACTTTATTGCTGGAGCGAGTTATGACCTTATTGTGGAACTGGACTTTGGCACGCTTAAACCTGGCGAATCCCTCTGTACTGGTGAAGAGCGGTAGTTTCAGGGTATGATGTTGGTAGTAGAGTCAGTGTCGCAAGGTGGCATCATTAAATAGTTAGACACAGCGGTGAGGTGGAAGGTGGAAGGGAGCTGGTCACTCCGATGGTCACCAATGTGCGAGGCCCTACTTAGGCGATAACTGCGAGGCGAGGTGAATGTTACTAACCTTTATTAAACAATCATCAAGTTTATATACAGCAACTTCCAAGGAAGAACGTCGCAAAAATTCAAACATGATGAAGCATGAGTTAACATAACATTAGTTGGTCTATCAACAGTGCAGAAAAGAGCAAATGA
Organism: Palaemon carinicauda; assembly: GCF_036898095.1. Classification (NCBI taxonomy): domain Eukaryota; kingdom Metazoa; phylum Arthropoda; class Malacostraca; order Decapoda; family Palaemonidae; genus Palaemon; species Palaemon carinicauda. Next base: position 91,362,943 of record NC_090742.1, on the reverse strand, counting down.
TAAGATAAAAAATCAAAACCGGTAATGTGTGCGAGCGTGTATTAAACACATCCAGTACAAGACTGCCCAAAACGTCATTTCAAAAACAAGAGGAAGAGAAAACAAAATTTTGTGCTTGAATATATTCTCAACCAAGAGAACTCTAGTTCAGTGAAAGACCATAGTAAAGAGGCTATGGCACTACCCAATACTAGAGAACAATGTTGCGAATCAGCGAATTACTCTTGAATGTTAAATCAGGGAGAGAATAAGAAGGATAAAAAGAGAGGAATAAAGTTGGGATGGATGAAAATAGAGAGAAAAATTATGGTGAAGATAAAAAGAGAGAAAAAGGGTAGGAGAGATCGAAAAAGAGAATGGATGGATAGTAAAGATAAAAACAGTAAAAGGATGGGAGAGATAGAAAAAAGAAAAAAAGAGAGAGAAAATGGGTAAAAATAAAAAAGGGAGAAAACCTATGAGAGATAGAAAGAGTGTTTACTAAAAAAAAGATGATGGAAAGCGAGTTTGAAAGAGAAAGAAAAGCGCCGGAGTTATAAAAGAGTTGTGTAATGTTGTACTTTGGTAGGAAGTTCTATTAACCATAATAATTACCTGGAACATAGATGAACAATTGTTATTAATTATTTCTCAGCTGATCCCATCTCTTATCGTCAATTTGTCTGTATGGGATTAAATAAGACGTTGGTATTCTTAAAATATAAGTTTAATGCAACTTATGACTACATTGTTCTATGACAGCTGACTCCCAAGTGTGTGTGGAGCGTCATACACAATCTGACAAAACCAAAACATTGCTAAACAAAAGAGCATCGCTCTGAAAAGACTTAAATCCCACTCCAGTACAAAACTATAAAGAATCACATCCTATCTTTGAGGTAATCAACAAATGTTTGAATCCTAATACCAAAACAAATCATTACTCTTATGTACAATGCATAACATGTTTTATTCATGCAATATGATGCAATGTTGTGCAATACCTGCAACACTTGAAATAATATAGTACATTATTACAATAATACATAACAAGTTGGATAAAATAAGTATATGATATCTCTCATTAAGGAGAGCATTACCTCCTTACGTGAGGTAACTATCTTTGTAAGTCTTATTTATTTCTTTCTTTCCTGATTAATTTCTCTCTCTCTCTCTCTCTCTCTCTCTCTCTCTCTCTCTCTCTCTCTCTCTCTCTCTCTCTCCTCTCTCTCTCTCTCCTCTCTCTCTCTCTCTTATGGTAATGAAAAAATAAGGAAATCTTCGAGCGGATAATTACAAAGCTTAATTTGTCTTTCAATTTTCTGAATTATAATAGCAAGTAAAGATTTTTCAATTGCGATCGAAATTTTGATCATGAATATTTTTGGGTATCAAAATAATTAGATTTTCTTCCAAAAAATTTATATTTTTCACCCTGAAATCATTGTTTCATTAGCATTTTGTTCTTAATGTTGAACCCGACTTGTATTTTAGGGTATCAGTTCCAGTGCAATAAACCCATCTCTTATAAGAAAATTGTTTATCAGTGTAATTTTTTTTTTTTTTTTAGTGTAACAATAACAAACATAATCTACACAATAAGTCCTGTGTCTATACTTGCTGTCGTTAAACCCAAATAAAGTCACTTAATATAGTAAGCCTTTTATAAGTAATTATACTGAAAGACAGTACGAACTTCAAAACGATAGTCCAGGGAATCGAAAAATGCTGCATCGACCCTCTGTTATCTTCCCCTATATAAAAATGAGGATATTGCCTGGCTATGTGTGCAAATATATTTCTTTTCTGTCACGATCTGTCTCTCCCCGTCCCTCTGCTTGGTTGGAGAGAGAGTAGTCATACCCTGGTGAGAGGGGGGTACCCTGAGATGTGCACTCGGAAACCACAATCGCTCACAAAATGCCTAACCATCAGATTGCTGTTAGGAAAAGGGGGAGGGGTGGGAAGGGTCGAATCTGTGTGTGTGTGTGTTGCTTACACTAATGTTACTATAGGTTAGTTATTATTGATATAGTCGACTAGTTTTGAAAAGGAAGATTTTCAAGTACTGTTTAAGTTTGTTTATGGAATGTAATAATAAGTAATTAAAAAATCCTTGTTTGTATTTATATTTTTTTATTTGCGTCCTGTTCATTTATCTCCGTCCATGATAAATGTGATTTTTTACATTTCCAAAAGCCTTTATGTTTCTATCACTATCCGTTCCAGTAAAGTTAAAAGAATAATTTTATACCTGGATAAAAAAAAGTTCCTCTTCTGTTAGAATTTCATAGTACTTCGTGTTTCATTGAAAGGACGAATGGATTGATTGAGAAAGTATACAATTTCATCTGTTTGAATTAAAACCACCTTCCATAAGGATAGGATTGGGACATTTTAAACGTTTTTCAATGTATTTTTTTCCTTATGTAATCTTTTGCCCTTTTCAAGATTTTTTTTCGTCATAAAATCAGTGTTATTCTTTTTACTTAAGATATTGCCAGGGGTATGATGAACAGCTTTTCATAAATACATAACAATAAAGAGAGAGAGAGAGAGAGAGAGAGAGAGAGAGAGAGAGAGAGAGAGAGAGAGAGAGAGAGAGAGAGAGAGAGAGAGAGAGAGAGAGAGAGAGAGTACTGTTATTTTCTAAATGAACAACCATTCTTATCTAATTCGGTTTCCATCAGCATGAACCTTTTCTTTCGTCATGGCCAGTAAATGGTAAACCCACAGTATATTCATTTAAATGTTGGGTTAAGCTGATACACGTACAACGAGTCATTACGTCCAATGGCACCTGTTGTAAATTCAAGCCGACCTCGTTTCGTTGGTGGTGAAAAGGTCGTTTGCCAACCAAGGCATTAATTCTGCACATAAGTTTGGGCTTTTGAGAAGTCATGTACTGATTATTTGTTAAGTTCCTATGAAATCTGAT
>NC_090742.1:91352526-91355026 GCF_036898095.1 Palaemon carinicauda | reverse complement strand
ACTCCGTTTGGCACATACACCTTCAATTACTCCTGTTTTGGCCTTCGTAATGCTTGGGCAACGTTTCAACGTCTCATGGGTGGCATCTTAGGGGACCTCCCTTTCTGTGTATGGTATGTGGACGACATACTTGTGTTCTCCTCCTCAAAAGAGAAACACCTCCGTCACTTGCGCTTCGTGCTCAACCGCCTGCAACAAAACGGCCTTGAAGTCCGGTACGACAAGTGTACCTTTGGCGCCAACGAAGTATCGTTCTTAGGGCACCGTATCACTCCTGAAGGAGTCCATCCCCTCCCTGAGAAGATAGCAGCCGTTCAGAATTTCCCCGCGCCCTCGACCGTCAAAGCTCTGCAGGAATTCTGGGGCATGATCAACTATTATCACCGTTTTCTGCCAGCTATTGCCGCCACTCTTGCTCCCCTCTACGCCTCCCTCAAGGGCAAGCCAAAGGACCTTAATTGGGGTCCCCTTCAAGAAGCAGCCTTCTGCAATGCAAAGAAGGCCCTATCAACTGTTGCGGCTCTCACTTTTCCTATCCCACACGCCTCTCTCCTTCTCTCCACCGATGCCAGCGACGTCGCTATTGGTGCAGTACTCGAGCAGGTCGTCAAAGGCTCGCCTCGCCCATTGGCCTTCTTCAGCAGAAAACTGTCCAAGGCAGAATCGGGTTATTCTACCTTCGATCGAGAATTGCTGGCGGTGCACTTGGCTGTCCGTCACTTTCGCCATTTCTTAGAAGGTACGCCCTTCGTCATTCGCACAGACCACATGCCTCTGGTGCACGCCTTCACTCGACAGTCTGACGCCTGGTCCGCCCGTCAACGCCGACATCTCTCCGCCGTGGGTGAATACAATTGCACCCTCCAATACGTCCCTGGGAAAATGAATCCCATTGCCGATGCCCTGTCAAGAAACACGTTGGCTGCCGTTCAACTGGGATTGGATTACAACGCCCTGGCTGAAGCCCAAAGACAGGAACCAGAGTATCAAGCTTGTAGGACATCCTGCACGTCCGTCGGTTGGGAAGATTTTCCCCTCGAAGACTCCAACACCACCCTCCTCTGTGACGTCAGTACTGGTAGACCGCGACCTTGGATTCCTGCTCCCATGCGCCGACAGGTGTTTGATTTCATCCACGGCCTTTCACATCCCTCGTGCCGTTCTACTGCACAGCTGCTGAAGACAAAGTTCATTTGGCACGGCATTTCTAAGGATGCTAAGGATTGGGTCCGCGCCTGTACTTCTTGCCAAACTTCCAAAGTACATCGACACACGGATTCAGGAGTGGGCACCTTTCCTCAACCTCAGCGTCGTTTCGCACACATTCACGTCGACGTTGTAGGCCCCCTACCCACATCACAAGGACATCGTTACCTGTTTACCGTCATCAACCGCTCCACTCGTTGGCCTGAAGCCATTCCCATGGAAACTGTAACGTCAGCCTCATGTACATCTGCCTTACTCTCTGGATGGATTTCAAGATTCGGTATCCCTGAGCAAATACTTCTGACAGGGGAACTACCTTCACCTCTCAATTGTGGACATCATTAGCGAATCTCCTGGGCAACACCCTACATCAGACAACGCCCTACAACCCTGCTGCCAATGGAATGGTTGAACGTTTTCATCGCACCCTCAAAGCAGCTTTGATGTCCCGCTGCAAGGATTGCAACTGGTTGACTCAGCTTCCCTGGGTCCTCCTTGGACTAAGGACCACTCCTAAAGACGCTCTCGACGTCTCGGCAGCTGAAATGGTGTATGGCGATCCGTTGGTCGACCCTGCCGAATTTTTTCCTTCTACAACCTCCTCCGACAATCTCCAGCGCATATGTCACGTCGTGGGAAAATTTACTCCGTGCAGCCAGACTTACAAGCCCCCAGCGAAGCATCACATACCAACGGACTTGCATTCTGCAACGCACGTCTTCCTGCGCAACGACATCAGCAAGCCACCACTAACGCCCCCTTACACGGGCCCTTTCCTTGTGATCCGACGCAGTCCAAAGCATTCCTACTAAACATTCGGGGCAAAGAAGACTGGGTCTCCATTGATCGTCTAAAACCTGCTTATCTTCGGCCAGATGACCCGCCTACAATTCGCCTCTCTAGATCAGGGCGCCCTATTTAACATGTACAGTATGTCATTTTTAGGGGGGGGGAGCCATATACCAACCGTGTTTCACACAATTGTACATAATTCTTTTTGTATATATAATGTTTGTATCTTCGCTCTTCCCTCGCACTAAACGAACATGAAAATTCATGTCTGGTTTTTCCTTTGTAATATTGTCTGTCTTGTGAACTTGATATTTCCTGTTGCCTTGAGGTTTTGTATATAAGGAAAATGTTCTACGATAATATAACTCAGTCGTTTCCAACCTGCCTTTGAGTTCACACCTTACTCGGCGCCGTCACATATATATATATATATATATATATATATATATATATATATATATATATATATATATATATATATATATATATATATATGATATAT
>NC_090742.1:91340026-91350026 GCF_036898095.1 Palaemon carinicauda | reverse complement strand
ATAATTATGCTGCGTATACTATATATATTCCTTTTCCTTAGGATTTCCTTTCAAAGCATTTATGATTTTTTCTTTGCTCAGTCTGTAATAATTCAGCGCTCCAGCCCAGATCTTCCTGTTCAGATACAATTTCAACAATAGGCATGGATGTCGATATATCTACTAATTCTTCTAATGGCTCCGTACAAGATAGCACGGGGTTGCGTGATAATGCATCAGCAATGATATTTGCTTTCCCTGGTAAGTACCCTATCCTCGCGCCAAAGTCTTGGATGATCAAATGCCACCGAGTTCCTTTGGGGCTGTGACTAAAGCATTTAAAGAAGTCGGTTAGGGGGTTTTTGTTCAGTAAGAACCTTGACGGGATAACCGTATATTATGAACTTAAAATGCACTAGTGAATTAACAATAGCTAGCCCTTCCTTGTCTATTACTGCATACTTACTTTCGGAAGTTCTCAGTTTACGTAAATAAAAAGCTATCGGGAAAAACTGTTTGTCATATTGCTGAAGCAATACCCCACCTACTCCTAGGTCTGAGGTGTCTGTTGCAATGAAAAATTCCTTACCGAAGTCAGGAAATTTTAGGATAGGAGTACTACACAATTTATTTTTCAAGGTATTAAACGCCTGTTGATGCTGTTCACACCATATGAAATCTACGCCCTTCTTTGTAAGATCAGTTAGGGGAGCGGCTATTATTGAATAATTGCGTATAAAACACCTGTAATATCCACTACACCCCAGAAATTCCTGTATTCCCTCGACATTAGTAGGTATCGGAATGTTACGGATAGCTGACACCTTATCGTGGACTACATTAAGACCTTGGTTAGACACCGTAAAACCTAAATAGACCAATTCCATCTTGAAGAATTCACACTTACTAATCTTTACCATTAAGTTATGCTGTCTTAGTCTCTGTAGTACTATTTCCAGTTTACGTAGATGTTCTTCTAAGGTATTAGAAAAGATTACAAGGTTGTCCATATAGGTATGCAATATATCCCCTAGTAAGTCTCCAAACACTATGTTAATCATTCTAGTAAATGTTATGGGAGCACAACGTAAACCAAAAGGCATACGCAAAAATTCATAATGTCCCCTGGCTGTGCTGAAGGCAGTGTATGGGATACTAATTTCGTCTAATGATATCTGGTGAAAGCCTTTAAGTAAGTCCAAACTGGTAAAATATTTATTTTGACCTAACAAAGATAAAAAATCGTCAGTACATGGCACTGGGAATCGATCAGGGATCGTTTCTTCATTTAAGCGATGGAAGTCTACGCAGATACGCCATGTTCGATCTTTTTTCGATACAACTATTAATGGAAAATTATAAGGGCTGTTCGATTTCCTAATGACTCCTTCTGCTAGCATTTTACCTATTTCATAGATAATTTTCTGCTTGTCTTTTAACCTTATTTGAAGTTCAATAACATCTGTTTTTCCTAAGGATCCATACGTAGGGAAGAAAACATCATGATATTCGGTTAAAAGTCCAAAAAAATTCTGCTGAATTTCCTCTTCTTGAATGTCTTTATTGATTTTATTTTTAATAGATTGCAAAAGGGATTCAATAGCAACTGACTGAGCGTGATTGATTTCAGAGATGGTAAGAATACGATGTTTATCATCTTCTACATCCAAGATATGTTGATTTTTGTGAATTACTAAAGTGGTATTTAAATGATTACAGACTTCACTATTACATAGTTGTTGTGAGCCGACTGTATAAATAGCTTGTGTGACGGACAATCCGCTAGTTTTCAAAGTGTCGGAAAGGATTAATATTTCAGATCCCGGCAAAGTTTCTTTGCTCGCAAGATTATATTCGAAGTTACGTTCGGCTCGATAGATTGCGTGTAAGATGATTTCGGGTGAACGAGAGTTTTGTTGGGTCGCGTATACTATTTCTTTATTAATGAGACAAGTGACTGGTTCTTCAACGTACGTCACTGTTTCATTTGTCGTCTCCTTTTTATCCAAAACTGATTTTAAGGTATTAGAAGACTTATAGAATTCTCCTTTGATATACATGCCGAGTTTGGCAGGGGCTAAGATAATGTTTTGATTGCCCATAGATGGGTATCCTATAATTACAGCTGGATACATATCAATGTTTTGTACAACGACAAAGGTATCGGCAAACGTGTGCTTACCGACCTTGTACTGAACATGAGTTACTCCTATTACATTTAATTCATTATTCCTATACCTGAGAGCCTTACTCCGGACTTCTCTATTGGGAAGTTCGAAAATAACAGGTGATGAGTTCTTAAATCCATGATATTATGTGAACTACCAGAGTAAAAAATAATGTAAAGGATCGTTGTTTTAAATTTACTGCATATAATGTTGGTCGTAACTCATTTTGGCTTATTATTGTGTGAATTTCTTGCAAATCTACGGGAGCCTGCACTGATTTATTTGATTCGGCCGTGTGTTTCATGGGAAAATCTATTGCCTCACAATGATCTGATAAAACATTAATTGGATTATTTGATACTACTGATGTTGATACGAAGGACCCAACATCACTCTCTTCCCCATTGGAGTTAATTATGTAGTATTTGGTTTGCTTTGCACATATTGAAAATTAGACTGACCTTGCGTGTTTTGGCTCGACGGCCTAGGATCAGAGTTATTTTAAGCACTATTTGTTTGTTTTTGATTTTGAACTGCATTAACGTTTGGCTGTTTCTTCTTATTAGACTGAGGATTTTTCTTTTTATTTCCATAGGGAATTGACTGTGGAATTGACTGCGTGTTTCTAGGATTATGTTGTTGATTACGCGAATAGCATCAACTATATGAATGAGATGAACTGTTATGTATTGGACAAACTCGCATTCTGCAGTCTGCAATCAAGTGACCTTCACGTTTGCAATTATAACACATCATTCCTGCGACTTGATTATTGTTATTAACTACGTTTACATGTTGTGGGTTAGTTTAATTTTTTGCAAAAACTTGAGTAAGCAAGGGATCTAGGTCAGTACACTTAGACATGTGTTTCTTTATCTGTTTGTACACATCTAATTCTGTACTTTCGGGCGTTAATTTTTTATCAAAACAGCGCACTAAAGTCTCTGGCAACATAATTGCCATGCAAGTTAAATACATTAATCGTAAAAAATCTTTCACAGCAATGTTATCTCCCGTAACCCATGTGGAATTACCTAAAATATCTTGATATTCATTAAGCCTATCGCGAAAGAGAGCCACTCTTTCTATAACATTAATCTGAGTCTTAGTGGCTTAATTAAGTTTATTTCTTAATGTTAAAACTACATCTAAGGCTTCCTCACCGCCATAGATCGCACATAGCCTAACTTTGAAATCGTCCCATGTAACTGCCTTTTGAAAAGAAACTTCCCTAAGATACACGCTTGCATCTTCTTTAGAAAAGTCTATAAAACTTTTAGCTTCTTGCAATTGTACAAATGGGTCTGTGATATATTTTGCATTTAAGTGAGCGTCAACTGATGAAATCCAAGACTCGACATTCTGAGGTAAGAACCCGGTGACCAGACCTTGATAAGGAAGGATAGCCGATATGGCACTCACTAGGGTTAGTACGGGAGCGGGGTTACTAGGTACGTGGGTAGGGATACTTGGTCCGGGATTTACAGGAGGTGTCATGTTTACTTTAACTTTTTTTCTATCTCTTCGATTCTTGCGATCCTTTCAAAATCTCTATATGAATACAGACATCCACTACGTAAATGCATAAGCACTATACAATAAAGATATGTTGCAGATTATAACACAATCCCCCAAAACAATGAAACTAAGAAAAGATATTTCCCGAGAACTTCTGAAAGAAAACGGAATTAGCACAGAGAAAAAAAATTCTAGACTAGAATTCGAAGTTGAATACAGTTTCCTTTAATGAAAGAAAAATGAAGATTTGCAAATAACTCACCCCAGCAATAATGTACGATCGACTCGTGACAACAACACTTCACTGCCTAAAACTGAATGAATAAAGAAATCTACTTAGCTTTCAGTATATATGGGCGATGGTCGATGACGTCATTTCCTCTCTCTCTCTCTGGTTTGCGAGAGTTTAGCTGCTGGATGAATGTTTCGATTTGATTTCCCGTCGTATTGTTGAATGTTTTATTTCCCGGATATAATTCTTGAATGCTTGTTCAGTAAACATTGATAAAGTTGAATGCCATTCCTTCGTCTTCCTAAGATGTTGATTGAAGATCATGTTCCTCAGTTTGTATAATATTTATAGTTGATGTTCGATGCGTTCATTTCTTCGGTGGACGTAGATACTTCGTCAAAATTGTAGATTAATTTCTGTTGTAACTGCTAATTACTACAGTTGAAATCACTGGTTCTTAAAGTTGATATTGCTGCCATCAATTATTGGTGTGGTACTGTTATAAACACACATTAGTGTTCTATCTCATGTCTCTTCAATGTGATATAGATTCGTTGGACTTTGTAGGTTACTTCTTCTGAATAAATCTAGTTAAGTTAACTTTCAAACAGTTTATTAGTAGCTCCATCACTGGAGTATGGAGGGTTTGGTCGGAGGACCATTCCGTATGACAAGATTGATAGAACTCACAAAAATATAGGTTTTGGTGATAATGTTTTATGAGTTATCTCAGCATTTATTACAAATAAGATTACATAAGATTACTACCGGAAGCCATCTGATTCCATGCAGAGACCAAGAGGTCAACTGTTTCTCATGGGATGCTTGTATTGTGTTGACGTTACATACAAAATGTTTACCTATGCAATGATTTAGCTTGGTCTTACTTGCATATCCTGTTATGACTTGACATTCACACTCCATCTCCTTATGATCCATTTGGTCATAGGTTTATAAATGTATATGTATATTACATTAATATATATATATATATATATATATATATATATATATATATATATATATATATATATATATATATATGTATATATATATATATATATATATATATATATATATATATATATATATATATACATACATGTATATAGATATAGATATATATATATATATATATATATATATATATATATATATATATATATATATATATATATACACATACGGTACAGAGTGTATATATATATACTGTATATATATATATATATATATATATATATATATATATATACATATATATATATATATATATGTATATATATATATATATATATATAAATATATATACAGTATATATATATATATATATATATATATATATATATATATATATACAGTACACAGTATATATAGATATATATATATATATATATATATATATATATATATATATATATAAATATATATATATATATATATATATATATATATATATATATATATATATATACATATACATATATATATATGTATATGATATGTATATATATATATATATATATATATATATATATATATATATATATATATATATGTGTGTGTGTGTGTGTGTGTGTGTGTGAAAATATATATATATATATATATATATATATATATATATATATATATATATATATATATATACATATATATATATTTATATATATAAATATATATATACATATATATATAATTATTAATGTAAATATATAAACTATAAATATATATATATATATATATATATATATATATATATATATATATATATATATATATATATATATATATATATATATATATATATATATATATATGTATATATATATATATATATATATATATATATATATATATATATACACATATATATATACAGTATATGTGTGTACATATACATATATATATATATATATATATATATATATATATATATATATATATATATATATATATATACTGCACTGCATTTGTTCAGTGTACTTTCCTCTTGGTAAGGGTAAAAGAGACTTTATTTATGATAGGCAGCTCTTCTTGAAGAAGGACACTCCAAAATTAAACCTTTGTTTTCTAGTCTTGGGTAGTGCCATAGCCTCTGTACCATGGTCTTCCACTGTCTTGGGTTAGAGTTTTCTTGCTTGAGGGTACACTCGTTCACACTATTCTATATTTTTCCCCTTGGTAAGGGTAGAAGAGACTATTTATGATAAGCAGCTCTTCTTGAAGAAGGACACTCCAAAATTAAACCTTTCTTCTCTAGTCTTGGGTAGTGCCATAGTGTTATGTTAAAGTAGGTTATTTAATTGTTTATAAATAAGTTCGGTCTTCGGCAGGAGTAAATGTTAACTGCCCTTTTCATAAGAGTTCGGTGATAACCTTCGCTCCTCCTCCGTCGTTAATTAGTGAATTGCCATTAACTCTTTTGTTTATTTTTTTTTCTGAGTGTTTGGTGTTTAGTGAGAGCCGTGGACGAGACTACTGCTGCCTGGAATGTTCAGTTCGGACCGTACCTTGAGCACAGACGTGTATACTAATTCAGCAGCCCTTGGTAGACGCCTTTTATTCCCTCGTAAGGAATAGTTGCCTTTGGAGGATTAGTTCGCTGGTGTCTTTGAGCCACCCGCAGTAAATTGTACACTTCTTTGGATCACGGACCACGTATGCAGGGGTTTCGTCACCTGCGATAGCCACCTCGCTTGTTACGTCCTGCAAGTGTATGTGTCACTTGCGACCTTCGCTTGGCGTTATTTTCCCCGCCTGAGGATTCTGCGGGAAGACGGTGCCGTCGTTCCGTCCCTGCACTGTTGGAGGTACTATTGCCGTGATCAAAGAGCGTCATCACATCTGTTACGCTGCTCATCTGTGGACCAAGGGTCCGTGAGGAGGAACGTAGGGAGTCAATACCCAGGTAAAGTTACGATCTTTTCATTATCGTTATGGATATGCCCAGTCCGTTTTCCTGGTGTTAATGATACTCCCTCTGATGCTGATGAACGTTCGTCCCCTCTCTGTCGTCTAATCCATGTATGGATAAGTACGGTTGAGTTATTTCACAGATAGTTAATACAATGTTGGGTTATTTACATGTATCTATAAATTATGACTCGGCATAATTCTTTTGTGAAGGTATCTAAGTATTTATGCATTCAGTATGTGGCATGTGTATTTGTATGCTGCCTTGTGTTATGTTTTATTATTTGGTATTTGGTTTAGCTTTAAACGTTTGTGTGTAGGTAGGTAATTTTAAGGTATTCTGCCTTTTCATTTCTCCTGTCTTCCTTATTCCTATCTGTTTAGTAATAGGGTAGTGGTTTGTTGATATTTGTGGGCCCAGCTTAATATATGAGCCATACTTTTGATCTGTTTAGTTTTTCTATGTTAGGGTTAAGATTATTAGATATAGGTCAACCTTTGTGTATTTAGAGGACTCTGTATATTAGTCCTCCAGGACATTTTTGTTTACTCATTGTTGTTTGTCTTAGGAGCTTTTCGTTACTCCTGGTGCAAGGTTGAATTTATTTAAGTGTATTGTAATAAATATTGTTAGATTTTTCCAGTGTTTTTGTTCTGTCTTCCCTCAGTTCACCGTGTTACATAAATAATGTACTGCCTACGATTCCTTTAAAAAAATCAAAGTTTAAAGAACCAGAACTACGGCCTACACAGGTCGTAACACATAGCCTCTGTACCTTGGTCTTCCACTGTCTTGGGTTAGAGTTTTCTTGCTTGAGGGTACACTTGGACACACTATTCTATATTTTTTTTTCTCCCCCCCCCCTTTTTTTTTTAATTGGTGTGTTGAGAAGATTTGATAAAAGGGCCATGGATGCCTGGTGGTTTATCAAGAGGTTGTCTTTTCCTTAACTGATTCTTTTTCTTCTCAAAACCATCTTTATTGTTCTCCCTCTAGTTGAAGTGGCTATTGTGGAGGGTATTTAGCCTTGTATGGTGTATCAGCTCCTCCATATTGACAAGTTTTCCGACTTTTTACTATAGTCTGTGGGTTTCATCAATCAGTTTATTTATAATTCTGTACATATTGTTTTTGTTATAATTCTTGTTAACCTAATTTTTAAGTATGTCTCATTTTTATTACTAATAATTCTTATGCTGTCTGGAGACATTGAGCAAAATTTGGGACCAGTACGTCCTAGATTTCGTCAATATCGTCTTCTGTATTGCAGTATTAGTGGTCTTCATGCAAATATTCAAGACCTTACTGTTGTATCCAGACAGTATTATATTCCTTTGTGATCAGAAACTTTGGTTTAGAATATGAGACACTCATCTGAGCTCCTTATAACTGGTTTTAAAAAGCCAATAATGTTGAAGCGTGATGCCATTCCTAGTGCCTGGGGAATGGCGGTGTATATTAGGACCGAGTACCCTGCTTCTCGTAGGTCCTGCTATCAATGCGGATGTCATGATGTTCAGGTAATAAAAGTTTGTGGTAGGCATAACAACTTTTATTTGCGTTCGATCTACCAGAATGGGTGATTCTATCTTCGATTGTCTTCTTACCATTATGGCTAAGATACAAAAAGATGATAGAAAGGTTTCTTTTGTCTTTGTTGGTGATTTTAATGCTCACCATAGGGAGTGGTTAAGTTCTATCTCTCCTACCGATCACCATGGCTTAAGAGCTTTAGACTTTGCCTCTGAATCAGGCTGTGAGCAAATCATAAATGAAGCTATTCACAGGTCTGGTAATTGCTTGGACCTTGTAAACACTGACTCTCCTGGCATTAAAACTAGTAAGTTTGGCTCTCCAGTTGGGACATCTGATCATGCCTTGATTTCATCAGTAGTGAAGACTGAGCCGCCTGTCCCTGATGTATCAAACTCTTGTAAAATTTATATGAAATCCCCACCAGACTGGAATGGGATTTTGCATGATCTTATGCGTTTGAATTGGTCAAAATTATATAGTAGTGTTGATCCTGTTGTCCCTTTGAATGAGAATCTAGTCAACATAATTGATAGGCGTATCCCTTATCGTGTGCTAAGGACAAACCGTGGTTTATTGATGATTGTAGACATGCTTATTTGGAGAAGCAGGAGGACTATCATATTTGGAAGGTTAACAGATCAGATTTGAAATGGAATAACTATAATCAGCTTAGAGCTTTTGTCCAGAGATTTTATGCCTCAACTGAAAAGGAATACAATTTAACCATAAAAGAAACCCTTTCCGGTACAACTCAGGAACATAAATGGTGGTCTACCCTTAAATCTGCACTCTTTGGTGTAAATGCAACAGTTCCTCCTTTACTTAAACCAGATGGCTCAGTCACTCACTGTCCAGAGAAAAAGACAACCCTTTTGGCTGATGTTTTTGACAGTAAAAAGAGTAAGGAAAAACTTGAACTTCCTCATTCCTGTTTTCCTCAGGCTGAACTAACTAGTTTAGCTTTTTGATCTCGTGAAATTAAAGCTCTGTTGATGGACCTTGATGCTTATGGAGGTGTAGACCAAAATGGTATTTTTTTTTTTTTTTTTTTTCATAAAGACTACCAATTTCTTAACTCCAAAATTACCTGTTATTTTGTGCAAGTTAGCAAGAAGAGGAGCTTTCAGCACTTGTTGGAAAATTGGTAGTGTTACTCCTCTATATAAATATCTTTGTGGTAGCTCAAGTCCAACTGATTACTGCCCAATTTCCAAAATGTCTCCTGGCAAAACGTCTTAATAGGTTTGCTGAAGGTAATCATCTATTCCCTAGTGTGCAATTTGGTTTTCGTAAAGGCCTTGGAGCATGTGATGCCCTTCTTACAATCTCCATTGCTGGACAGGAATCCCTTCATTGTGGTACGGAAGTTCGTATGATTGTCCTTGATTTTAGTGCTGCCTTTGACCGTGTTAATCATGAGGCCCTTGTTTCCAAACTCAAACAGTTGGGAGTGGGTGGGTCATAACTTAGAATTATTATTGATTTTTTAAGTAATAGATCTCAAAGAGTTGTTGTTGCTTCACATCATAGTGAGTATAGGAATGTGATATCCGGTGTTCCACAGGGTAGTGTTCTTGGCCCATTACTTTTCATACTATATACACACATGACATGTGGTTTGGCCTAAAAAACAAACTTGTTGCATATGCAGATGAT
>NC_090742.1:91332526-91337526 GCF_036898095.1 Palaemon carinicauda | reverse complement strand
CCGTCCTGCCAAAAGTTAATATCTTTGAGATGATTCCCCCTTTGGTCTCTGATCCCGAGGTGTAAGAGAGAATCCATATATCATATTATTAGAATATATGGCTTCTTTGAATAGGAAAGAGACTTCTAAATGTGCAAATTGTGTCATTAATCGAATACCAAGTACAAACATACCAACTTGTTACGGTATTGGAATTGGGATGATTTCAAAAAACCTTAATTTTACTGGTATAAGTACAGGAGTAATGGTCATCGTATTTTGTCTCTGTCCGTGGCTAAATGCTATGTCAATTTCATAGGAGCTTCCTGGAGTAAGTTCGATTCCCCAACCTGAAAGAAGTTATTGTCTTTGTGTTAATTCCCCATTTCGTCTCTGACCCTCAGGTATAAGAGAGAATCCAAACATAAAGGTATGAACGCATAGGGCTTATTTGAATATGAAAAACTTTTCTAAATGTGCAAAATTTATCATTAATTGAATGCTGAGTACAAACATACCAACTAGCTACGGTTGTAGAAATGGGTTTATTTCAATTCTATGTACAAAAGACCTGAATTTAACAGGTATAAACACAGGAGAGGTGTACTCGACTTCTATCTCTCTTCTTGGCTAAATGATATGTCAGTTTCATACTAGCTTCCTGGACCAGTGTTCGATATCCCGGACGACCAGAAGCTATTGTCTTCCAATTAATTCCTACTTGGGTGTCTGATCTCAAGGTATAAGAGCGAATCCAGATATTAAGGTATTAAGATTTATTGCTTATTTCAATATATGAAACACATCTAAATGCGCAAAATTATCATTAATCGAATGCAAAGTGCAAACATCCCAACTAGGCACTGTGGTGGAGATGGGTTGATTTTAATTCTAAGTACAAAAAACCTGAATTTGACAGGTAAACGTACAGGAGAATTGTTATCGACTTTTATCTCTCTTCGTGTGTAAATGCTATGTAACTGTCATACTAGCTTCCTTGACCAGGGTTCGATTCCCTGACCGGCCAAAAGTTATTATCTTTGAATTGATTCCCCCTTGGGACTCTGATGCCGAGGTATAAACGAAAATCTAGACATGAAGGTATTAAAGTGTATGGCTTACTTAAATATGAAAATACATCTAAATGTGCAATATATATATATATATATATATATATATATATATATATATATATATATATGTATATATATATATATATATATATATATATATATATATATATATATATATATATATATATATATATATATATATATATATATATATATATATATATCATAGAGGAGCTGGGGGAGAAGTGACTGGAAACTACATTCTAGTTTTGTGGTGTCTGAGTGTGCGAGGGGAGAGTGATAAGAAAAATACACAAGGAAGAAAAAAATACCGTTACAGTGTAGGAGCATGCGTGATACACGTGCAGTACAGGTGCAAGTGATGGGAGAGGAGAATGAGAGAGAGATTGCAAAAGAGGAAGTGAAGAGAGCACTAGATAAAACAAGACCACGAAAAGGACATGTTATGGATGCTGTGAGGGTTGAGATGTTAAAGGAAGGGTTTGTGACTGTATTGGAATGATTGGTGAGATTGTTTAATATAGGTTTTATGCTGTCAAGGGTACCAGTGAACTGAATATGTGTGTGTAATATTCCACTATACAAAGGTAAGGGAGATGTGTATGAGTGTTGTAATTTAGGGGGCCCGGCTGGTATGCCAATATATGGGGATATAGAACAAAAAGCACAAAATTTTTTAAAAAATTAATTGAGCTTCGTTTGGCAATGGAGAATGCGTAAAAGAAATATTTTGTCAAATTCTTTTTACTTCCATGGTTACACGGTTATTAGTAAAAGTAACTCAATAAACCAAAAACATTGATCACTTCAAGAAAAGGCAGTTTTTTGCTATGATAAATTTTGTTATTTATCCTACTATAATATAAAACCAATTGTGAGCAATGGCATCTGTGTAGATTCCATGAGTCACAAGACGGAGTACTGTACAGTAATTACACCCTTGGCCTTCAGTTCTAGCAGAAATGTCAAAGAAAGTACACGTTTGAGTTTGACCTCTGACCTTTACTCGTTTTTACACCTGTTTTTGTTTTGGTTAGAAATTCATCATACCACAGAGGAAAAGAGAATTTCAACATCTCACTAACATAAGAAAGAAGAAAATTTTCTCTATTATGAGTTCAAAAGTGGGTAATATTGGCAATATTAGCAGAATTAGTGAAGGAGAGATATGATGAAAGAGCGACCGTTTCGCCTAAAGAAGTCAGATATTGAGCAAAAGCATTTTCATTAATGAATACATTATGATAAATAAAATTTTTTTGGTTGATTAATATCCAAAAAGGAACATAAAATTCATAATATTCATGATTTATTGATAATGTCTCTGTGAAAATGTGAAGAAAAACTTTGAACCCCTGTATCGCAAAACTATACTTATTGACCTACAAATTCTATCTTCTTCCGTAGATTTAAAAATATGTCAAAGAGGAAAAGACAATTTCAACATCTCGCTAATATAAAGAAGAAGTAAATTTGCTCTAATAAGAGTTCAGAAGTAGGTAATATCGGCGATTTCAGTGGAGTTAGTGAAGGAGAGAGATGAAGAAGGAGCGACTGTCTCGCCTAAAGAAGCAAGATATTGAGCAAAGTAATCTCAATTTATGATTAAATTATGATAAAGAACATTGTTTTAGTTTATAAATATCCATAAGAGAACATAAAATTCATAATAAACATGATTTATTCATAGTGTCTTTGTAAAATTGAAAGAAAACTTTGAATGCGTGTTCTCAGAACTATACTTCTTGACACTCAAATACTTTTGAAAGAAATAGCATTGAAATTTGCCATATAACTTTGAGAGACATTATAAAACAATAAAGTAGAGCCGTTTTTTCCAAATATTTTTTTTTATTTTTTTATTACATGATTTCCCTGATTTATAAGGTTTAATTTTTAGCACAAGACAAAAGTTCATAATTAGCAAAAAAAAAAAAAAAAAAAAAAAAAAAAAAAAAAAAAAAAAAAAATTAGAAAAAAAAAAGTATCTCATTTGACGTCTACATCAGTTATATATGGAGTAGTGATCCCAGGCCATAATACTAAGTATCAAGGGAGGAGATATAATTTAAAAAACACTCATTTGTGGGAAAAATCACCCTGGCCTCGAAAAATCCTTTGCAGTTCGGAGATGTCCTAAGTCACCTTATTAAGTGGTATGAATGTCAATGTCCTGTCCTGAAAGAAATGGCATTAGCCGGCCGGCCCACTCAAGGGGTACTGGTTTGGTGAGTGTGGTTGGAAAAGGGTATGGTAGAGTACTAGTCAATAGGATTGAGCATAAAACAGAAGATGCAATCTTAGAAGTACAAAGTTGTTTTAGAAGATGTAGGGAATGTATGGATCAGGTTTTTACAGTTAGGTAGATATGTGGAATGTAATGATGTAAGAAATCAGTGGAAGGTTGTTGCAAGGAGTGAGAATTTATATGTTGGTAGAAAAGCTTATGTTAGGACAGGACACAAAGTAAGTGAGTGGTGTCAATTGAAAATTGGGCTCATACAGGGATATGTGATGTCACCATGGTTGTTCAATCTGTTTGTTGACAGAGTTGTTAGAAAGATGAATGCTCAAGTACTTTTTTTAAGGATTGAGAATAATAGACAAAAAGTTGAAGGTAAATCAATTTGTGTTTTCGTATTGTACTGTATTGGTTCCATATCCGGAGGAGAAGCTGGTTCGACTAGTGACAGAATTTGAAAGGGTGTGTAAGAGAAGAAAATAGAGAGTTAATATGGGTAAGAGTATGATTATAAGATGTGCAAGAAGGGAAAGTGGTGTTAGTTTTAATGTAATGTTGAATGGAGAGTTACTTGAGGGAGTAGATCAGTTTAAGTACTTGGGGTGTGTTGTTGCTGCAAATATATATATATATATATATATATATATATATATATATATATATATATATATATATATATATATATATATATATATATATATATATATATATATATATATATATATATATAGATATATATATATATATAGATATATATAGAGATAGATATAGATATAAATATATATATATATATATATATATATATATATATATATATATATATATATATATATATATATATATATATATATATATACAGTGGAATCTCTGCACACGAACGTATCTACATCCGAATTTTCCGACACCCGAAGTAAAATTCGAGCTATTTTTCGACTCTACACCCGAATTTTATTTCGACACACGAAATAAGCAATTTTCGTTGTTCCGAATTTTTCGACACGCGATGTACAATTCGAACATGTTCCTACTCTACACCCGAATTTCTTTTCGACACCCAAAGTAAACAATACCCGCACACGTAGATGGTACTCATAGCGCCGGAGGTATTTTTTATTTCTGCCGATAGAAGGCAGCATTTCTACCTCGGAGGGACCCTCAATTAGCGTGGCTTAGGACATTCCTCTGATCTCGTCAGCTTCTTGTGGTTGTGCCCTGGGCCTTCTGCTATTAACTGTGTTTTAATCGAGATTTTTTACGTTCATCCTGTTACGGTATTTTACGTAAATCATGGGTCCTAAAAGGCTTAGTTTTGCAAGTGGTAGTGGTAGTGGTGAGAAAAGGAATAAGGAAATGCTTTTTTTAGAAGTAAAGCAAGGAATTATTGAAAAACATGAGCGTGGCATCCTTGTGAGTGAACTTGCAAAAGAATATCACGACCTACTTACTACAGAGGAGCTCAAGGAACTCCATGCTATGTCTGAGCACTTGAATGATGAAAAGGAAGGGATCGAGGAGGTAGAACATGTGTTAGGTTCGGCGCAAATAAAAGAGGTGTTACGAAAATATCAAGACGTGGTCGACTTCATCGACAAATACCATCCAAAAAAATTGCAGGTTTGTCGTGTAGTTGCGCAGTTCGATGATGTTTCCCTAACTTATTTTCAAAACATTTTGAAAAGCTGTAC
>NC_090742.1:91315026-91327526 GCF_036898095.1 Palaemon carinicauda | reverse complement strand
TTGTAAAACAAACACAAAGAGAGGCTTCATGAAATACTGACTGAAAGTTTGTCAACAAAACCCTTTTTGGCCGTAGCTGGGACGATAGACTTTCAGCCTACAGCCAACGGGACTTTTTGAGCAACTGCAAACTCTTTGATTCATCTGGGTTAATTAGGTTCTCTTTGTTTGTATATTCATTGATTGAGCAAATGTAATGACGTTCGTTCGTCGAATGTATACAGGACTGGCGCCGAATAATCAATTCCAATCAGCTCATACTCCTAATGAAATTAATTTTGCTGAGAATGATCTCTTTATTATTATTATTATTATTATTATTATTATTATTATTATTATTATTATTATTATTATTATCATTATTCTAAAAAATAAACACATTATACCAAAGAACCTTGATTAATAAACAACATATTAACTATAATGAGTCTTATATCAATCAGATGAAGAGTAAGCATCTGAACCAGCGTTGAGAATCCGAAGTTTAATCGATTCAACTATTTGGCTGGCGATATCATTAGCTGGTCCATAATCAATATAACAAACGTAGTCTGCATAAGATAAACATATGTATCAGCAGAGGTAGATATGCTGCTAGAACGAGTGATGTAGTATAAAAGAAAAAAGAAATAACCAAATGAAACTATAATGACGACATTTTGAATTGATTATATCCATAAACAATGGTATGAGGTATAATATCCAATAAAGAACCACCTAGGAAAATTCTACTTTTCGTTTTATCTAGATTATTGAAAAATTTATATCATACAGAGCTAGGAGGGTGAGCACAGTAGAAATCTCCACCGTGATGGAAATATGCTCTCACCATTATGCTTACAACACGTCTCCTATCAGACTACCACCTATAACAGTTCAGTGATCGCACACAGCAATTTATGAAAGTCATAGTACTCTTAAAAAGGTCATTAATCTCACTGTATAAAACACATACTTCTACTCATTTTTCGTACAAGGATTAGGACATTACTCCCCCACCCCTAACCTACTCACTCCGGGAGGAGGTGCGCATTCGTCCTCTTTAGTCTATGATATATGGAGGACACTCCGACCCGGAATAGGACATGGCAGAAATGCAACATAAAATATATACATAGAAATAACACCTGACCTATTAAACCTCTCTGTTTTTTTATGTTATTTTTTTTTCACAAACACTCCTAGTTCCCATTCATTGGGTTTTGTCTTTTCAATCCACATTCTACAAAATAATCTTGTAAGTAGTCAGGGAGTCATTTCATTTTTGGCCAATATCATCGTAGGAGTTATTCCATCGCATCCAGGGGTTTTCCATCTCTTTAATTCTTTAATGATAGCTTTCACTTCAAAGACACTAAATTCATTCATGGGTATATGAAGGTCTTCCTTAGCTTTAGGTATATCAAACAAATTATTCCCTTCATATTTCATATCAATGGCCTTACTGAAGTGTTCCATCTAACGTTCGTTTTCTTCATCTTGTCTTGTTATAACAGATCCATCTCTCTTTTTGATGGATATATGCTTCTTCTTCTTTGCCTCCTAACAGACTTCTTTAGTAATTATATGATTGACTCTTACACCATATCTACTTGAATTCATAGCTTTGAAATCCTCGACTGATTTCTTGTTTAGATATTCTCTTCCGTCATTCCTGGCTTTTCTTTTGATCTCACAATCAATACTGGAATACTTAGCATGCTACACCTTGTTCTTTTCAATACTTCCTAGAAAACTTTCAAAAATATATTTCTCTCTTTGACTTCATTTTACGGTACCTTAAGTATTTTTCTATATCCAAAGTTTTCTCTTGGAAGTGCATGTCCCAAAACTTCCCTACTAATTAACTGATATTTAGGCGTGTTTTTCATATCAAATAAGCCGTATATTTTTGCTATATTAATATTTGGATTCTCATAACGACTTCAGGATCAAAGCCCCAGGCGAAATCACACAAAGACAATAGCTTGTGACCAGCCGGGAATCAAACCCTGGTCTGGCAAACTTGTAGAGACTCGTGGCCAAGTCGTTTAGTCACTCTCTACAAGTTTGCCGGACCAGGGTTCGATTTCCAGCCGGTCACAAGCTCCTGTCTTTGTGTGATTTCACCTGGGGCTTAGATCCCGAGGTCGTTAAAAGAATCCAGACATTAATGTAGCAAAAATATACGGCTTATATATATATATATATATATATATATATATATATATATATATATATATATATATATATATATATATATATATATATATATATATATGTTTGTACTATATGCATTTATTTGTATGTATATATGTATGCATGTATGTATGTATGTATTAATGTACGTATAGAAAGACGAAAAAATAGTAACATTGATACGCGAGCAAACTAAAGTAGAGGACATTCTAACATGTAAGAGAAAGAAATGGGCATGACGTAGAATGAGAATGACAGATAACAGATGGACATTTTGTATAATGTTACGACTTTATTTACGGCCGTAATTTAAAGGGTTCTTGTCTCTACTCAGAATTTGCGGTCAGTAAAAATGTAACACAGCAACTTGGGAACAAAACAACAAACACCTCAACAAAAGTTACAATATTTATTTACACACAAAAAATAAGTAATTGTTGGTAACGATAAAAACGAAAATAAATGAATATACAAATCAAGGGAAAACAAACCTTAAGATCTTTAAAAGATCACCTAAAACGAAATTAAACCCTATGCTAAGAAATAAGAAAGTTTTAAATGTGACATTTCAGGCAGCTACCTTTCAAATTACTGGCCAGAAAAATCTAAACTAATAAACTAACATAGGTAGAAGGAAGAAAGAGAAAATAAATGGGAAACTTAATATTATTCCTACCTAACACAGACAAACTAACTTAAATGTTAAACTTAATAAACAATGAATTTCAAAAAAAAAAAAAAATAATAATAATCTTACAAATTTATGCAAAGGGAATAATCACAAGAATCTTAGTAGATTGTATCATCAGGCCATACAAGGTCCAGAGGACCGTACTGCAAACAGAGGCGTGTACATCTACAGGTACTCGGCAATCCACGATCATCGTAAATAAATATAAAAATATCTCATACCTATAGAATGCCATCCTACTTGTCACCAGGAGTTCCAAGAACTCACTGACGCTGATGAGCAGGTCACCTGGGTCAAGCTGCAATGCCTGAGGCAATCCAAAATATCATGGGAACACTGAGGGTGGTAGCCTCTGAGAATCCGGGACGTCAACGGATCTCGCACGCCACAAACCGCACCGTTCTCCCTAGATACGGGCCAATTCGTTCAAAACTCTTCCGACGAACGAGGGAAGGGGTGTGCCTGATGAATGCCGCGGGTGACAAATACCAGCAACCACACACAAAGCAGCGAAGGACGTGATCCCAAAACTCCAGACATGGGTAAAAATTTAGTGGCAAAACTGTCAGGCTGTGAGGAGGAACTCGAACTAACTCTGTCACTTATCACCATCATTCGATCCAGCCTTCCACTCTAGTCAACATAGCTCATAGGAGAGAAAAACAACGTTCGTTTATAAGGCACGTCAGTAGTTCACTAACACCGGGGGAGAAGGTGGTAAACAAAGCAAAACTGAGAAGTCAAATGACTCTCTTACAGAGTTCATCAATCTAAGAAAAAGCTTAAATATACGAAAAACGAGAATAGTCTTAATTTTAATGAATGCTTCTTCACACTCGCTAGTCCAAATAAATTTCTTATTTTTTTGCCAAAAGATCATTCAAGGGACGAGCAATGTCAGAAAAGTTCCTAACAAACCTTCTATAGTAGCCCATCATACCTAGCACCTTTGGAACTTCTCGGACATTGCACGGTCTATTTAAATTAGTTATAGCCTCGACATTAGCCTGTTTTGGGGCTATATGACCCAGACCAACCTCATGACCCAGACACACAACTTTAGCCTTACTGAATTCGCATTTAGCGAGGTTAATGACTAAACCCGCAGCACGGAGAGCTTCAAAAACATTATGTAACCTAAGTATATGAGTTTTCCAATCATTACTGTGGACAACAAGATCATCTATGTAAATATCAGTACCTTCTAATCCACAGACCACACGGTTCATTAATCTTTGAAAAGTACAAGCAGTATTCCTCATCCCAAAAGGCATGACCTTGCATTCATACAAGCCAAATTGGGTGACAAATGCTGAAATTTCTCTTGCTCGATCCAACAAAGGAACGTGCCAGTAGCCCTTGAGCAAATCCAATTTTGTGACTTACTTTGCTGAACCAATGCGGTCTATGCAGTCGTCAATTCTAGGAAGAGGAAAGGAATAATTTTTAGTATGCGTATTAACTTTACGATAGTCCACACACATCCGATACTGTCCATCTGATATCTTCACTAATACTATAGGGGAGCTCCAAGGACTAACAGAAGGTTGTATTAAATCATGCGTCAACATATATTCTATTTCCTTATTGACTATATCAATTTTAGTGGGATTTAGTCTATAAGGGCTTTGTTTAACTGGTGAAGCTTCTCCTACTACCACATCATGTTCAATTAAATTAGTCAATCGGGGTGAGTCTCTAACCAAATCTGAAAAAGAATGAATTAAACCTTCCATTTCCCTTCTTTGATTTTGATCAAGATGCTTCAGATGCTCATCTAACCCATCCAAATATTGCACATTCTTGGATAGAGCATCTGGAGGTACTTTATTAATTATTTCCTCAGACCCATCCGGAAGCACCTCTGCCACCAAAGAAACCGATTCATACCAGGTTTCCAAAGGATCAGATCTACTAGAGACATAAGGTTTCAGTGTGTTAATGTAAAAAATTTGACGCTTTCGTTTGGTCTCGGGAGCTTCTATTTCATAATTAAGATCGGATAGCTTCCTCAACACCTTCCAAGGCCCCTTATACCTGGGTTCAAGGAAGTTATCCGAATCAGTACCCAACACCAAAACTAATTCCCCAGGCTGAAACGACCGTGCTCGAGTTTTCTTGTCATAATTACTCTTCATAGTAGCCTGAGAGCTAGCAAAATTTGCTCTAGCAAACTCCCAGGCGCCAGAAAGGTTATCAACAAATTCACCCAAGTTCGTCTCCTTTATTTGATCAGACTCCAAAACTTTATATAAAATTTCTTATGGGCCACGTATTTTATGTCCTAAAGACTAATTCAAAAGGAGCCATGCCCGTGGATGAATTTGGATGACTTCTAACAGCAAAGAGAGCAAATGGAAGACCCTTATCCCATTCCTCTCCATGCTCATAGCAAAATCTCCTTGAAATTGATTTAAGAGTTTGATGGAATCTTTCCACCACTCCCTGACTCTCCGGATGGTAAGGAACACTAGTAGTGTACAGAATGGCCAGATCTGCACACTTACTTCAAAATTCCTTACTAGTAAAATTAGTTCCACAATCAGTGTATATCTAACGAGGGATTCCATACCACGAAAAGAAAATTACTAAAAGGTCAAATACAGCCTTAGATGTGATTTTCTTCATGGGGATGGCTTCGGGAAATCGCGATGCCTGATTCATCACAGTCAGTAAATAGATAAAACCTGTTTTAGTTTTAGGCAGAGGGCCTACTATATCAACTACTAGCTCATTAAATGGCTCGCCAATAGTTGGTATAGGATATAAAGGGGCTTTTACAATTGTCTGATTAGGTTTACCTACCACTTGGCACACTGGACATTCTTTCACATATTGTTTTACTTATGATTTCATTCCTGGCCACCAAAAACATTTAGTCAACCGACGGAACATCTTCCAGACACCAAAATGACCAGAGAATAAATCATCATGAGATAAATTTAATATTTGTCTCTGAAATTGAGAAGGCACCACTATTTGCTCAATACGGGACATTTTGGGATCATTAGCAACCAGGGGACGACTCACCCTATATAGTAGCCCCGTTTTTACCCAGAATCGAGGCTTTGTCAAATCAGAAGTATCACCCAAATTAAAATTAAACTCTCTTTTCTGGGTTTCAATGAAAGCTGTTCGATCCCAATTGGGAATTACATTATCACTACTACACTACTTATTACTGACCCGGGTCTTCCTACATCTACGTCTACCTCTAAACTACTCAAATTTAACTCTTCATCATTAACTAGTAAGTCTGCAGCTCTAGTGGTAACTGCCACTGGGCACTTATTGATTGAAAATATTGGAAATAATTCCTGGCCATCACTATTAATCATATCATTTCCTAATATGCCATCAATACCAGCTATAGGATGACTCTCGACAACGGCCAACTCGATCTTTCCATAATACCTAGGGAATGACAACATTATCTCTGCCAAAGGAGCCGAAGCTATTGTGTTCGGGAAACCTCCCAGAACAATAAAGTTCCCTGAATACTTCACCAAACCCTTCAAACTGCTTTCCAGCACTAATGACCGAGCAGACCCTGTATCTCTCAAAAACTTAACATCAATAATGACAAAATTATATATTACTTTACCAAGCCATATGTATTTATCATATTTCAGTCATTCCTGTGGATTATTATTTCCATCTCCGGGCGTACAATTACCACCACTATCACTACCAGTTATGGGTAATCTTACGTCAGAAGATGCACTTGGCATTAAAGCCACAGGATTATTTCTTTGAAGATAATTTGTTCTGGCGTGACACTGAGCTTGGAAATTACCTGGTTTTTTACACCAGAAACAAGTCTTCATATTAATATTTCTCGTTCCAGAACTACCTCCATTGCAAAAAAACATGATTACCAGGTTTACTCGTGAATTTTCCATTCTTACTAGCAGGGAAATTATTCTGAACCAGAGAATTCTTAGGCTTATTATTATCACCTCTCATTCCTTTATGAAAATTCGCTGACTCTACTACATTATTACCTTTATCCTTGCTCACGAAATTGCATGAACCTGTTCTATCGGTCAAGACAAATTCGTCAGCCACTTGAGCTGCCTTACCTAAATTAATGACCTTTACTTCTTGCAAATAAATTCTTAGTTCTTTGGAGCAAGATTTCTTAAACTCCCCCAAAAGCATGGGTTCTCTCAAGGAAGAAAAAGTGATAACTTGATGACTTTTTAACCAGTCGTCAAACTGTTCCTCATTGAACCTGGCAAACTCTACATACGATAAGGAAGGATGTTTATTCAAATTTCTAAACTTTAACCTGTATGACTCTGGGACCAAATCATAGGATTTAAAAATTGGTGCCTTTACCTTGTGATAATTCCGGGCTATCCCTTCCTCCAAGGCATTATATACCCGGATTGCCTTGCCTACCAATTTACACTGAATCAGCACTGTCCACATCTCTGGTGGCCAAGACAACCGTGTAGACACCCTCTCAAAAGCCTTGAAGAATTCTGGAACATTTCTCTCATCAAAAAAGGGGACCAATTTTAATGTAGCCCCAATATTAAACCTATCGGGCTGACTACCTCGTGGAGTACTAAATTGGTTAGGAGCCCCCTGTAACCTAGCCATTTCCAAATTAAGGTTGCCCATCTCTATCTCATGCCTCCTCACCCTCTCGTTCTCCACATGTTCCAATTTCAACAAATCTATCCTTTTACAAATTAAGTCATATTCCTGAATTTCCTTTGAATTAGAATTTACAGAACAGAAAAGAAAGGGTTTATGGATATATTTCCCTTTGGCAGCAATTTGGCTGGACCTTCATAAATAACTCGAGTCTGAGGAGGATCATCAAATAACGAAAAACCTGCACCACCACTAATGCCATTATCATCTGCAACTACCCTATCATCATTTCCTAATTCACTATCTCTATCACTAATATTTTCACCAAGTAACCCTTCAGCCTCAGCCAAACCTTGCATAACACTGTTCTTTACCATTATTAGTAACTTCCTCTTTGTATCTGTAATTTTGAACGGAATACCCAGCCATCTAGCACAACTAACCAGATACTGCAAACAGGGGCGTGTACATCTACAGGTACTCGGCAATTCACGATTGTCGTAAATAAATATAAAAAATATCTCATACCTATAGAATGCCATCCTACTTGTCACCAGGAGTTCCAAGAACTCACTGACACTGATGAGCAGGTCAACTGGGTCAAGCTGCAATGCCTGAGGCAATCCAAAATATCATGGGAACACTGAGGGTGGTAGCCTCTGAGAATCCGGGACGTCAACGGATCTCACACGCCACAAACCGCACCGTTCTCCCTAGATACGGGCCAATTCGTTCAAAACTCTTCCGACGAACGAGGGAAGGGGTGTGCCTGATGAATGCCGCGGGTGACAAACACCAGCGACCACACACAAAGCAGCGAAGGACGTGATCCCAAAACTCCAGACATGGCTAAAAATTAAGTGGCAAAACCGTCAGGCTGTGGGGTAGGAACTCGAACTAATTCTGTCACTTATCACCACCATCCGATCAAGCCTTCCACTCGAGTCAACACAGCTCATAGGAGAGAAAAAACAACGATCAATAATAAGGTACTTCAGTAGTTCACTATTACCAGGGGAGAAGGTGGTAAACAAAGCAAAACTGCAAAGTCATATGACTCTTTTACAGAGTTCATCAAACTAAGAAAAAGCTTAAATATACGGAAAACAACGCTAGCTTATTAATAAACTTAAAAATAAAACAAGATCAAAAGGTTGGACAAGTATTAACAATTTATAATTAAATTATAATGAATTTACTTTGATCTAATATACAACATAATGGGTCCGTAGATATTGCAGAGGAAGCAAGGGAAGGAAGAGAAGACGATGGATTGGCATTACCAATGTGGTACCATAAATGAGACCTCAACTTTCGGACTATATAACTTCCTTATTAATAAATATATTTCAAATGCGTAAGTTTTTTATTTAAAAACATGCATTCCTCAATATTACGTTAGGAGTAAATTAAAAACCAATCATTTTAAATATTTAATTTCGAATATTTAGAAAAATGAGTATATAAAAGTATAAATATATAGAAAATAATCTGTAGAAAATATCTAAATTATATATAAGTAACTTTGGCGAACTGCATAATAAAGTTGAATGGCATGGCAGCATTCATGCCAATTTTCAAGCTCCTAGGCTGAAAAACACCAAATCTGTGACTAGGGTGAAAATGGGCACTGGCGTGGCAATCGATGAAGGCACTGGGGTGGCACTCGTTGAAAGCACTGGCGTGGCACTTGTTGAAGGCAGTGGGGTACCACTTGAAAAAGGCACTGGGATGGCACTTGAAAAAGGCACTGGGGTGGCAATACTCTAGTAGCACGGATTGACGGGCTCCTGAAGGGGGTCAAGGTTATGGGAGGGTCATCTACATCGTTGTCGTCACCATCGTCGCATGGTACAGGCATCTTAACCTTCTTCATAGGAAATTGTATCCTCTTCTTGCTTTGAAAATGAGAAGAAAGGTGAAATGGAGACTCACTTTCCAAAGAGGTGCTAGATGGGGTCGAATAGGAGAGTGCTGAGTGGGAAAAATTGCTTACACTTCCCTGGTCGATGGTGTCCACCTGGGGCACGTCCCCATATTTTTTATACAAACACGTGTCATAATTACACTCAATATTATTGAAATCATTAAGAGATTCCAAAATCTCGTCAAGTCTTTTCTCAAAAGGTAATTTCTTCTGCATTTTGCCAACCTGAAAAGTTGGATTTTTTTTTTTTTTTTAAGTTTTCCCCCTATATAGTTAAACATCCGGACGCCTAGCACAAAAATGACAACATCACCGGATACCGACACTATTCACCAATATTCAGTGAATAGTATCACTCTGAGATATTTAGCGAAATGTAAAAGCATACGAAATTGAAATTTCAATACAGTTTAGTAGTGTGGTACCAAAATCGAGACCCCCCCAAAATTTGAAGAGCTACACCTCTGCGAGTATCTGAAGCTCCGACTTGTGCGTCCTACCCCTGTTGTATCATACCAAAGATGCGGCGCACCTCGAGAACGACGCCACAGACAAAGCAACTGGATGAAACCTGGGAAAAATTGATTTGCACCTGCGCCTGGGTCCAAATTTGGGGCCTGTTAACTTACCCAGGGTGACGGCTACATTAATTCATAAGACAATGTCTTGGACATTGTCCAAAAGGCTTGATATGGTCAGATGATACACGATGAATTATATAAAAAATTTCCTCAAAACTTGTTGGTAATTTAACTAACGTTTCTCCTAATGTACATATAGAAATAAGGACCCTGTTTTATTGATTTTCTCAGGTTATTTGAAGTAAACTTACACATTATTTTAGAAGATCCATTGAAAATATTCTGGCTTCCTCATATTTGCATAATCTTGTTCTACTTACTTTTTTTCCATATCACAATATAATGTTATTCTTCTGCATTGTACTTCTAAAAAAAAAGGATAAGTTTTTCCCTCAATTCTTAAGCAATTTTTTTATACCATAATGACTAATCATTCCGGTGTTTTCCAAAATTTATTATCGAGTAACCTTCCCATTTGTTATAACATATTTATGCTGAGATGTGAGGTAGAGCTCTATTCCCATGTTCAACATATATTGATTTTTTTTTTATCTTACCTTTGTTCACTAGAAGAACCCTTTTTTTTCATCTAAAAAGTTGATAACTTTTAATTTGCATCAAAACATACTGGCTTTTAGGAATCTTTTCTAATTGCATCTCAAGATCTACATGTAAACACTTAAAAGCCTACAAAATCCAATCAAATTCGTCTGAAGTTCTTATATATCCCGTTTTATATCTACACTTGAATACCTTTCCATCATCTTGTAACTACCTTCACGTTAAACACCCCTTTCATTACCTTTTCGAAAAACTTCCCTTTCTTTTTGTACACGTATGTATAGCTACAGCTATGAAGAAGGAAAATAGTTGTAAATAAAAGAGAACGAATGTCATAAAGTGAAAGGAATTGCATGAAAATACAGGGAAAAAGAATAAGAGATGTCGATAGACGCTTGTGCTATTAACTAATTGCAATGTTCGTGAGATAAAGGGAATGGAAAAACGGAGCAATGAAAGGGACTCACGTCGGAAGTAATTGTTTGGGTAACTATTGTCCTCTAATTGCCAGCTAATGTTTGAAGTTTGGAACAACAAACAATTCCGAATCTGGTAAATGTAATTCTCATTTCAAGATGTTGACGTCATTAAAAATGATCTTATTTTTTCAATTAAAAAATAATTGAGGTATCAGTGAAATACAGATACTCTCAAGTCAATCAAAATGTATTTACCGCATTCATATCTATTTATTTTTTACATTAATATTTCTCTACTAAAATATGGTATTGTTGTCAAAAACCTTACAATTTCAAGTGAATAAAAAGTATCTGAAGCACCGGTACTTATCCTTTTGTTTCAATGTCAGAAGTATCAGCAAAAATCTCTCTGACTTTAAATAAAAACCTGCATTGAAAAAAAAAAAAAAAACTCCACAACATTACCTCCAAAGAGGAAAATATTAACTAGGAACGATGGTTTGTTCTTTTCCTATTTAAATTGATTTAGTATTCTTATCATAAAAGTGTAAAACAGGATGTAATTAGAGGTACCCTTTAAAGAATTTTTTTAAACATTTACACTGGTGTATTATTATATTTTTTTACAACATCAAATGGCTGTAAGAGCACAAAGACCCAGATACCTAGAAATATAAAGGACAAAAATGTCTATGGGTCATTAAGAAAAAAAAAAAAATTGTAGCCTAGTTGACCGAAGCTTATACCAGCCATATTTGGTTTAAGTCGACTGTGGTGGATCACAGCCAGGGAAGACAAATTATATTTGGATAAAATACTCATCCCAAAAATACTCTCCTGGGGCCACTCAGAAACAATCATAATGGTAAAAATAAACGTCATCCAGGTACACAAAAGCAATAACCTTTCACATAACAGTTCTAAAAATTCTCCCTTTTATCTCCTAGACATACAGAGAGAGAGAGAGAGAGAGAGAGAGAGAGAGAGAGAGAGAGAGAGAGAGAGAGAGAGAGAGAGAGAGAGAGAGAGAGCGTCACCTTTGGTTTTTTGTAAAAAGTATGAATAATTAAGATTTTATCCAA
The DNA here is from genome assembly GCF_036898095.1 of Palaemon carinicauda. Classification (NCBI taxonomy): domain Eukaryota; kingdom Metazoa; phylum Arthropoda; class Malacostraca; order Decapoda; family Palaemonidae; genus Palaemon; species Palaemon carinicauda. Next base: position 91,315,482 of record NC_090742.1, on the reverse strand, counting down.
TTCCAGTCCTATTTTTTTTACATAAAAAAATAGTCTCGCTCTTTTGCATTTCAGAATCTAGTTCTTAAAATATCGAGGATGACAGAAATCAAACAGAAAATAGAATTGTACTGAAATGGAATGTCAATTAACTGATTAGAATAGAACTGTATTTCTGTTCCCGAGGCAAACTTTGATGTATTTAACTGGATATAAAAGAAACTATTACACAAATTTCATGTACAGGAAAACCTAATTGTTTATTCCTTCCAAGAATTTTCTATTTTATTTCTGTGCATTATAATTTTCGTAATGAAGGGCGATATCATCACATATAAAAAAGAACAAAATGTTAATTAACGTCCTTATTTTATGTTGAAAGATTGACAATGATCAGCAAGAATTTAAACTTCAGTAAACACATGAGCGAATGGTCTTTCAATTACATCATTGTTGATGTTTTTTTTTTTTCTATTT
>NC_090742.1:91307526-91310026 GCF_036898095.1 Palaemon carinicauda | reverse complement strand
ATTGTAATTTTCATAAAACATATTATTTCTATCACAAGTGTTTCCCACAGAAATCTCTCGTATCCCTGTTTAAGGATCGAAGTAAGAGGTTGTTTAGAATAGTTCTTGATAATAATTATGCAATTTGTTTTGAGTGTATGTAAGAGATCTTAATATATATTCAGTGTTTTTATATATTACCGTGTGGGAGTTATATAATTTCCTCAGAGTTAGGGTATTGATTTTTTTCAAGTGTACCAGATTTTTGTGAAAAAAAGGTGAGTTTGGAACTCAGGAGATTGTGTATCTCGTCAGACGTAATGTAGGATATGAAATATTTTTGTTGCCCGAACATGGGACCATGTAATATATATATATATATATATATATATATATATATATATATATATATATATATATATATAAATATATATATATATATATATATATATATATATATATAAATATATATATATATATATATATATATATATATATATATATATATATATATATATATATATATATATATATATATTTATATATATATATTTATATATATATATATATATATATATATATATATATATATATATATGTCTGTATGTATAATTTTTAGAGTCAATAAATAGACAATGTTGTGCGTATATGGCGTGGATTATTGTCTTTTGAATTCTCTTCAACGTTTTATGCTTGCAAAGGGGTGCGAAAAAAAGGACAAGTCGTTTCTCACATGACTGTTCATCTTTATGTTAGTAGAAGCTATATTTCTAATGGGAAAGTACAGGAGATGGCACGGGAGCTTCAAAATGAAAAACACGGAAGCTATAGTAACAAAATATGCTATTATGCTACAGACATATACGATACGTCTGTAGGAAAACATTATGGATGATAAAAAAGTACGAGAGGAGGTATTTTACATGATAAGAAAAGCATGAGATGTATTGTCCTGGTGGCATCTTTGATATATAAAGCAAATGGTGAGCATTGTGGAAACACAAAACAGGAAATGGGAAGACGGTTAGAATTAGTGAAATTTACCTGTTGTTTCATACACTGTAATACTATTGTTTTTCATCATCAGTTGTGGTAGGTGTGGCTGTTAGGTACTAACAGAGAGGCGACGTGAATATGCACTAAGTGAAAAATATTCAACAAGATAATGAGCTTACATTCAAACAGCAGACAACAACTTGTCACAAAAATTTAATAAATTTTAAACATGCGAGGGCAAGCTTAAGCAGGGTTTTCTATTATCAGTGCGAGAAAAGCGAGAGATAAATAATAATAAAAAAAAAAAACAATAGCATTACGATGTATGAGAGTGAAACACGTGCTGTACTGAAAGGGCGGCTCAGAATACTTTGAGCTAACATTGTAAAGTGGATTATTGAACAACTGGAACAGGCACTTGGTAGAGTGCATACTTTCGCCACTGGCAGTTTTGTCACCAAGAAAACTGATGAGATTGTGAGTATTTGATCTCAAAATACAAATCACAAGATACACAATTGAAATATTCACCTTTTGGCTCTAGTATTCTGCAAATCAGGTAGAAATTGGCCACAACGTGGAAAAAGACGTTTTTCGCCGTTTCGTAACCTTTTCCTTGACTTTTACCCCAATCTCTCCCAAAATTCAGTTAGATTGTCCTTGGATCACAGCCAATCACCCACCAAATATCATGAGATTCGGTCCAATAGTTTTTTGAGTGATGAGTATCACAAACAAACAGGCAGACAACGTCTAGCAAAACACAACTTTCACCGAGATGAAGTTGGCGAAGGTAACAAAGGTTATGTGGAAGGATTTTAATTTCTTGGCGCTAGGAGCAGTGTTTAGACTTTTAAGGCAATTACTATAGTTTAAGGTAATTTTGCATAGTTTCAAGGTAATTTTTAGGGTAATAATATTTTGGATAGTTTTTTTTTTTTTTTTTTTTTTTTTTACTAGCTACAAATTTAAGGATATTGGGGAAGTCTCAAATCAATCTAAGGTAAAATGCATTAGCATCTAAGGTAGTGGTCACATGCTCAAGTTGAAACCCTGACTAGGAGTTACCAGGAGAGAAGGCATAGTAAGCATGAAGTGGATGACATGTTGAGGGGGATAGACCTTGATGCCCCGAAAGTTTGAGAGCATGAATGTGTTAAAGGGCATGCAAGATATGTGCTATTATTATTATTATTATTATTATTATTATTATTATTATTATTATTATTATTATTATTATTATTATTATCTAAGCTACAACCACAGTTGGAAAAGCAAGATGCTATAATCTCCAGGGCTCTGCGAGGGAAACATAGCCCAGTGCGGGAAGGAAATAAGGAAATAAATGAACGATATGAGAGGTAAAGAAAATTAAACTGAAATATATTAAGAACAGTAACAACATTAAAATATATATTTCATATATAAATTATAAAAAAGAGACTTCTGCATACCTATTTAAAAAAAAAAAATACTACAAGTTTGAACTTTAGAAGTTCTACCGATTCAACTATCCTATTTGGAA
>NC_090742.1:91290026-91295026 GCF_036898095.1 Palaemon carinicauda | reverse complement strand
CTGTGTAGAAACTTTTCACTGCTTGCAACAACCTTCCACCAACTCCATATAACCTCATCACATTCCACATTGCTTCCCTATCAACTCTATCATATGCTTTCTCCAGATCCATAAACGCAACATACACCTCCTTACCTTTTGCTAAATATTTCTCGCATATCTGCCTAACTGTAAAAATCTGATTCATACAACCCCTACCTCTTCTAAAACCACCCTGTACTTCCAAGATTGCATTCTCTGTTTTATCCTTAATCCTATTAATCAGTATTCTACCATACACTTTTCCAACTACACTCAACAAACTAATACCTCTTGAATTACAACACTCATGCACATCTCCCTTACCCTTATATAGTGGTACAATACATGCACAGACCCAATCTACTGGTACCATTGACAACACAAAACACACATTAAACAATCTCACCAACCATTCAAGTACAGTCACACCCCCTTCCTTCAACATCTCAGCTTTCACACCATCCATACCCGATGCTTTTCCTACTCTCGTTTCATCTAGTGCTCTCCTCACTTCCTCTATTGTAATCTCTCTCTCATTCTCATCTCCCATCACTGGCACCTCAACACCTGGAACCGCAATTATATCTGCCTCCCTATCATCCTCAACATTCAGCAAACTTTCAAAATATTCCGCCCACCTTTTCCTTGCCTCCTCTCCTTTTAACAACCTTCCATTTCCATCTTTCACTGTCTCTTCAATTCTTGCGCCGGCCTTCCTTACTCTCTTCACTTCTTTCCAAAACTTCTTCTTATTCTCTTCATATGACTGACCCAGTCCCTGACCCCACCTCAGGTCAGCTGCCCTCTTTGCCTCACGTACCTTGCGCTTTACTTCCACCTTTTGCTCTCTATATTTTTCATACTTCTCTATACTATTAATCTGCAGCCATTCTTCAAAAGCCCTCTTTTTCTCTTCCACTTTTACCTTCACTCCTTCATTCCACCATTCACTGCCCTTCCTCATGCTGCCTCCAACAACCTTCTTGCCACATACATCACTTGCAATCCCAACAAAATTTTCTTTTGCTAACTTCCACTCCTCCTCTAAATTACCAGTTTCTCTTACTCTCACCTCGTCATATGCCATTTTCAACCTTTCCTGATATTTACTTTTTACCCCCGGTTTTATTAGCTCTTCAACCCTCACTAGCTCCCTTTTACATCCACCTACTCTATTCCCCCACTCTTTTGCTACAACTAATTTTCCTTCCACCAAAAAATGATCAGACATACCGTTAGCCATACCCCTAAACACGTGCACGTCTTTCAATCTTCCAAACATTCTTTTAGCTATCAACACATAATCCATTAATGCCCTTTCTACTACTCTTCCATTTGCCACTCTTACCCATGTATACTTATTTTTATCTTTCTTTTTAAAAAAGCTAGCACTTATTACCATCTCTTGTTCAACACACATATCTACCAGTCTCTCACCACTCTCATTTTCACCTGGTACGCCATATTTCCCAATGACACCTTCTACCTCTCCAGCACCCACTCTAGCATTTAAGTCACCCATAACAACTACATAATTCCTTCTACCCAGTCCTTCTACACACCTAGTTAAATCATTCCAGAACTCATATATATACATATATATACATATATATATATATATATATATATACATATATATATATAATATACAATATATGTAATATTTATATATATAATATATATATACATAATATATATATATATATATATATATATATATATATATATATATATATATATAGATAGATAGATATATATATATATATATATATATATATATATATATATATATATATATATATATATATATATATATATATATATATATATATATATACATATATATATATATATATATATATATATATATATATATATGTATATATATATATATATATATATATATATATATATATATATATATATATCTATCTATCTATATATATATATATATATATATATATATATATATATATATATATATATATATATGTGTGTGTGTGTGTGTGTGTGTGTGTGTGTCTGTGTCTGTGTCTGTGTGTGCGTGTATGCAATCTTCTTAAAACTAAATTTCATGATCTAGGAGTATTTCTTGAATGCAACTTTTTTTCCCAATGCTCAAATAAATAATTTAGTAAAAACTGTTGGTGATCATCTAAGAAATGTTGCTCTTATAAAAAGTACCTGGATGAATGTTCCATTATGAAACTAGTAATAAACTGTGTGATCACCAGAATTGACTACTGCACCGCCATCTACTACATTCTACCTAAAGTATCACTTTAGATATTTCAAAACATAAATAACAGAGGTGCAAGACTAATAAAATATATCCCACCTAGAGAAAGAATGACCCTTATACCAATTGATCTACACTGGCTGCCGATGAAAGCAAGAATTGAATTTAAAATATGTACAATAACTCACCAACCTACCAGAACCAGTCGTCTAAAATATCTAAGATAATTATTACTTATTGCGCAACTAGCAAATCGTCCTAAAACGAGAACAGATACAGATTTCTTCAAACTATTGGAACCTAAATACATGTCTACTCTGCGCTATAGAGTCTTTAAATATTCGGCCCCATGAGGCATCCGAATAATTAAGGATATTGGGGCTTTCAAAAGGAAACTAAAAAACTTACCTATTGAGTGAGTGTTTCTATAGTGATGATCAAACAATAAGCGAACAATTCGCATTGTGAAATCTTAAATGTTCATAAATAAGCATCATAAAACAACTGTGGTGGTCCTTTAGAGGGTAGGGTTCCTCTGCTGTAGAGGACTAGATAAGCAGCCCTTAAAGTAAGTAAATAAGTAAAAGAGAAGCTGTATGACACACATGCTAGGATTGCATCATGTTTCCACGAGGTTGGAATTTGCGTGAAAATTATAGACTAAAGTTTATTCTTTTTCTTTAAGGTTGTGAGAGAAGATGGGTGGAGTTAGCTGAGAGTTGCTCGCAAGGAACTGTAGTATTCCTTCTTCAATTTGTTAAGTTGGCAACCTTACGCCCACATGCCATGAGAATGATTACCAAGATTTTTTTTAGAGTGAATTGAGTCAATATATAAGGACTTTGAAAAGCATAGGAAACATAAGAGAATCATCCTATCCATTTGGAAGAGCCAACGTCCTCCAGGCTTCTCTCAAGCCACTACATAACTCATCTCAAGCGTGAATAGTGTTTTCCTCTCAAACGTGATAGCGTTTTCTCGCCAACATATACCTTGTATGTTGTACAAACATCGGTGATATTATTGTGTCTCAGTGTTGTTAATGTGAATACATTGTATAGTATAATTTTTTTTAAGTGGCCCTCTATTATTAAGTTAAACAGTGAAGTGTAATTATTCTGCTTAACCGGTCGGTAACCTAGTGTAAGCCTAAGGACATAGGAGTAACAACTAAGTATATGTAAGTGTAATTCTGATCTATCTTTTATAAGTGTTAAAGTGTCATTTATTCATTAATTGTCAAAAGTAATTATTTTCATAAAATAATTTCTAGTGAAACAAGTCATTGTATAATTCTTTAAAGTACCAGTTTGTTTTGTCCAAGGTCTAATTCAAATTTAAATTTCGAGGGATTTAATTTTTGGTGATAATTCATTTTTTACTTTTTTTATAAAATATATTTATTTTTGTAAAGTGTGTATTAATTCGATCACCAATACTTTTCTCAGTGCTGCTCATATCCCCTGACTAAGAACCGAAGTAAGAGGTTGATTTAAGCAAAGTTACCATAGAAGTAAAATAATCACCCAGTTTTGTTTTGAGTGTAAATTGCGAGACCTTGTAGATTTTCAGCGTTCATACATATATTATTGTCTAGGAGTTGCGTATTATTCTCAGAGCTCGGAGGTATTTTTCTATTGTATATTGAATTATATAATATATAGCAGGAGAGTTGGGGAGCTCGGGAATTTATGTAACTCGCTAGTCGTAATATATATATTTTGGTGCCAAGACCCGGGATCGACCGAGTCTGTTTTAAATATTGGTGATAAGAGGGCTAGGTTTTGATTAAAGGTTTGATCAGTTTAGTGTTCATAGGATCCTGTGTATTGATAAGATATATTTTTGGGCGTGGTATAATTATTTGTAAAGTACAAGGTGGTGCAATTAAAGGTACAGGAGTTTTTGGAAAACCAAATATGTTTTAGGAATCGTCAGAAGGTAATGTAACTAAAGCTCAGTGGCTCACTATTTTGTGGCATGTGGTGGCCATGTAACTGGTAGAATGATTAAAGCCCAAATCAAGTGACTAGCCTTTGAAGCATAGATAAACTCAGGAAAGTTTCCAGAAGAAGATATTGCAGCAGCTCGCTACCGTTTGGAGAAGACAGAAGCAGAATTCATAGAGAAACAAGTATCAGATAACCCGCAAACTGAAAAAATGAAAGCAGAAATGAATGTAGAGGCTGAGATTAGACAAACTTCAGCGGAAGAGAATTTGATTAAGTTGAAGATGATGGCAGAACGTGAGGAGCAGGAAGAAAAGGAGACAGAAGAGGTGAGAGAGATTGGAAGACTTTTAAGAGAAATGGAAGCAAGAAAACTTGGAAGATGGGAAGAAATAGAGAGACAAGAGACAAGCCGGGAAGAAAGAGAGAGAAGATTGGAGAGAAGTTGCAGGTCATGCAAGGGAATTGAAACTGCTGAATGCTCGTGCAAGGTTGTCAACCCAGACAGGTTTGGGCCACGCTATGCACAATTACGTGTTTAATGTGGTGAATGCATAGAGATTGATCCCTAAATTCATAGAAGAAGTTCCTGACGAGTTCTTCGATCATTTTGAAATGATTGCATCGATGATAGAATGGCCAGAAGATAAATGGTCTGTGTTATTGTGGTGTCCTTACTGGAAAAGGATGCAGCGTGTCAAAGTGAGAGAAATGGCCTATTTAGAAATGATAGTGCTGGAACAATATTTATGAGGAATTCCTGAACAAATTCGGACATACTTGAGAGAGAG
>NC_090742.1:91282526-91285026 GCF_036898095.1 Palaemon carinicauda | reverse complement strand
TGGTGTTCATTACTCTCCTCGACAGATTTAATAAATATATACGGTATTGCTCAGTTGAATAATTTGGCAATTGTTGCGAATTAATGAGTACCGTATATAGTAACACAGGATCCTGTCCATACACTAAGAAAAAAGGCGTGTCCCTGAGTGAAGCATTATATGCAATGTTCAAAGCTAGCTCAGCTGTAGGAAGCATAGCATGCCAATGAAGGGGGGTCATCAGCCACTAAGTAACGCAAAATTCACACTACTTCCCTATTATGCGATTATACCAAGTCATTTGCTAAAGGCCTATATGTGGTCACTGGAAAGTGTTTAATTTTCATCAAGTCTGTGACCGATTTCACCACCTTATTTATAAACTCCAGGACATTATCACCTATCAAAATTTTCGGCCATCCAAACCTAGTAATGAAAGAGCACAGCGCCTGGGCTAATGAATGTCCCGATTTAACCAACATTGCGTAAGTAAGAGTGTACCGAGTAAATGCATCCACATATACACATATATAATTATGTTGTGGTAAACCAGTAGGAATTGGTCCTACTACATCCATACGCACTCTATAAAATTCAACAGGAACCACAGGTCACTTTCTGGCATCCGGTACAGTGTTTTTATGTTCTTTGAAACAGTTACAAGCATGACAATCTTTTATATAATCCTCTATAGATTTTTTCATTCCTAACCAAAAGAAGGATTCTCGTGCTCTCCTTAATGTTCTTTCAATCCCTAAATGCCTGGCATACGGACTTGCATGTATAATGTGGATGGGTCGTTTAATTAAAGAGGGAGGATGAACTACCCATGCACAAAATTCCCCTCCCCTCTTCTCGTAAGCACAATATAAAACATCATTTTCAACAAAAGATATCTCACGAGGAACATTCAGAAATTACAGATAACTCTCCGATTCCCCTTTATTCACTGCTCGCACTCTTTCCATCCATTCCTCTTTTTTCTGTCCCTCTCGGACTTCTTTTATATCCCAATCTCCCAAGTTAATGAAACCTGTATTATCAGAGCATTCATTCTGGACATCCCTAGTCAAGTCCTTGGTCATCCACATATATTCATCTTCATCGCTAATCTCTCTCTGCCTCTCCAACATCTGCAGCTCTCTCTCCTGAGTTGACTCTCTCTCTCTCTCTCTCTCTCTCTCTCTCTCTCTCTCTCTCTCTCTCTCTCTCTCTCTCTCGCCATCTTGTGCATGCACATTGGGAGAACTCTCATCCTGTTCTCTATTTTCTCTATTATGATGAGGGTCTTCAATATTTTGGTTACGTTCTTTGTTCCTCTTTTGTGCCCCAGTTGTTACTCTTATGACTGCACCTCTAGAGAGAGCATCAGCTACCATGTTAGCTTTACCTTCAATGTGGTGAAAACTCTTTATATTAAACTCTAAAAATCTCTCAATCCATCTCGCTTGACGAGAGGTCAAATCATTTTTACAATACTAATCACGTAAGGGGCGATGATCACTTTGCATCTCAATCGACTTACCGAATAAAAAGAACCGACACCTCTCTAGAACCCAAAGAATAGCCAAAGTCTTTCGATCGAATGGACTATAATTCTTTCCTGCACCTTTTAATGCCTGGGAAGTAAAATAAATTGGTTACTCTCTGCCTTTATCATCTCGTTGAGAAACTGCGCCACCAATAGCTACGCTACTCGCATCTGTTGTCATAAAAACCAAGCAATCAAATCTAGGATATGCGATTAATTCATTGCTAGTTAAGGTAGCTATCAAATGGTTAAAAGCCCTTTCTTCTTCCCCTCCCCAATTTATTACTGTTTGTTTCTTTAAAGCATCTAAGGGTCTCGCTACTCTCCAAAACCTCTTATGAATTTACGATAATACCCAACAAGTCCTAGGAATCCAGCTACTTCCTTAGAGTTACGTAGTCAGGGAAAATCTCTAATAGCTGTTACTTTACTGGGGCAGGGTTGGATACCTTCTGGGGTTATCATTTGACCTAAAAATTCGACCAGTTTACAGAAAAATTTGCACTTTCACAAATTTATTTTCCTACCATTTCATCGCAATGCTTCTAAGACTTTAAGAATATTATTATTATGTTCTTCCGCCGTTTTCCCTGTAATTATGATATCATCTTAATGAACAAGAACATTCTGTCCTATTAAGGGAGACAAAACCGCCATCATTACTCTAGAAAAATGACTTGGAGCATTTTTAACACAAAAAGGAAGAAAATTAAACTGAAATAATTGATCGTTAGCTATAAATGCCGTTTTACATTTACTGTCTCCATGAATGGGTATTTGATAGTATCCAGATTTTAAAACAACAGTTGTGAAATATTTTCTATCTCGTACTTTCACAAGTAATTCTTCGATAGAGGGCAATGGAAATGCATTATCCTGAGTGACTGCATTCAACTTCCTATAATCCACACAAAACCTTACCGAGCCATCCTTTTTCCTAACAGCTACAATTGGAGTAGCCCAGGGGGATTCTCTCTCCTCGATTATCCC
>NC_090742.1:91270026-91277526 GCF_036898095.1 Palaemon carinicauda | reverse complement strand
ATATCCGAAGTACATGGACAAAGTCCAAACGCACACAAGTGAAAGTTCACATGCACAGCCTATTGAGGATACGCAAATCGTAGTTCGAAAATGGCCAGAACTCCAGGCAAGTGTTAGGCCTTTTGAAGATCAACGGCCTAATGAAGGGTTCCAATCGATTGAAGTGTTTTTGAGAGACTTTGAAGTAGCTACATATGGGTGATTGGAAATAGAAAAATCTATTCATGTAATTAGATTGCTGAAAGAGGCTCCTGCAATGGAGGTAATGTGTTGTCCACGAGACAGTTTGAGTAGTTATACCGAAATAAAACAATGTTTAATTGAGAAGTATGCCTTGCCTGATGCGAGAAAGGGAGACGAAAAAAAAAAAATACAAACCAAAATACGGGAAGGTGAATTTATTCTTAGTTTTGCAACTCGCATTTTTCGCAATTGCAATTCGTTTGCTATCCGGAGTGCCAGTCTCCCAGAAGTTGATAAAAAGCAATTGCCCGTAAACATATTCGTAGATTAGTAAACCCATATTTATGTGGTTATTTGTTCGATGACAATCGCTCGTTAGCAGACGTAGTGAGCGTGATACAAAACATTTTAGACAGTTTGCCAAAAGGAAAAGGGACTGGGAATAAGTAGCACAATTCCAAGAAGTTGGCATCCATGAGAGGTATTCGACCCCCGGAGGGGGTTAGGCGAGAGTGCAGCGTTAGCAGAGTCTTCAAATGCTGGCCGTGTGGGGGGAAAGGGGCACCGACGAGTGGAGTGCCCCACCCAAGGATCCCCCCGCTGTTACACTTGTCAGGCCTACGGTCATCTAACTCGAAACTGCTCAGCAAAAAAACGGCCAACAGCCAAAGAAAAGGAAACAGAGGAAGGGGGAGACGAGGGAGTTTGATGCCCCCCTGCATGACATCACAACCAATAGCCGAGGAAGCGGTGACGACGGACGCGGCAGAGCAGGCACTGGGACCTCCATCAGTACCCCTGACTTCACCCCCGCAGCACTAGGGAGCAGTGGCATTGCACCTGAGGTCCTTGGCCCTTGTCCCGTATCTCGTAATGGCAGGCTAGGAATATTAGCCGTTAGGATTGACCTGCCAGATAAATCCATTCGAGCGCCTATCGACAGAGGAGCCAGCGTTTCACTGATTGAAAAAAGATTCTCCTCAAAACCTACTACAGTCAGCGGCATCCATCGTCCTCGACACGCTAGGAGGAAATAAACTATATATAAACCATACAAGGATCGTCAACTTTAAGGTGGGATATGTGAAGTTTACACATGATTTTTTTGTCTTGCCAACCTTGGGAATTCCAGGAATAGAGGCTATTTTAGGAAATGATTTATCTCTAATAATCATATATGCATTTTTGGGGGAAAAGATAAAATAACTGTAAAAATAGGAGGGTACATTTTGCCGATAGAAAGTCATGACGGAGTAAGTGCGTGTGTTGGCTCGGAGAGAAATTTAAGTAGGCTAACAGCTGTACCTGAGAGAGGAGAAGTCTTGTCTCCCCAGACCCTTACGACCATATCTGTGACCCTGTGTCGCCCCGTTCCGCAAGGAACCAAGTTAGTTGTTAAACACCATGACAATTATGCCCATATGATATTAGAGGGGTTGACAGAAATTAAAGAGAACAGAGCTGATATAATGTTAGTTAATTTGTCAAATAAAAGAGTTGTTTTAGGAAGTGATTCTGTGTGTGAATTAGAGTTGTGTTAAATTGCTTATAATTGGATGTAGAGAGCCCCAATTCTGGCCCACACAGAAGAGCGCACTCAGTATTTGATTATGCAAGAGCAAAAACTATGTCCGTCAGAATATCAGCCTGTAGTTAGTGACATTGTCAATAATTATTCTTATGTAAAACGACATTTATAGCTAATGATCACCATTTTCAGTTTAATTTCCTTCTTTTCGAATTTAAAAATGCTCCAAGTCATTTCTCTAAAGTAATGATGGCGGTTTTGTCTCCTTTAGTTGGCCATAATGTTCTTGTATATTTAGACGATATCATAATTACAGGGAAAACGGTCGAAGAACATAATAATAATATTCGTAAAGTTTAGAAGCATTGCGACGTAATGTTATGAAAATAAATTTGTCAAAATGCAAATTTTTCTCTAAACAGGTCAAATTTTTAGGTCACATAATAACCCCAGAAAGTATCCAACGTTGCTCCAGTAAAGTAGCGGCTATTAGAGATTTCACCAGTCCACGTAACTCTAAGGAAGTAGCTAGGTTCTTTGGGATCGCTGGGTATTACTTTAAATTCATAAGAGCTTTTGGAGAGATAGCAAGACAATTAGATGCTAAAAAGAAACAAAAAGTAATAAATTGGGGAATGGGCGAAGAAAGGGTCTTTAACCATTTGAAAGCTGCCTTAACTAGCAATGAATTACTCACATATCCTATATTTGATCACCTGGTTTTAGTGACAACAGATGCGAGTAGCATAGCTATTGGTGGCGTAGTTTCTCAACGAGATGATAAAGGCAGAGAGCGACCCATTTGTTCTGCTTCCCGGGCATTAAAATGGGCAGAAAAGAATTATAGTACATTCCATCAAGAGGCTGTGGCTATTCCTTGGGTTCTAGAGAGCAATTGGTTCTATTTATTAGGTCAGTCGATTGATTAGCAAAGTGATCATCGCCCCTTACGTGATATGTATTATAAAAGTTAGAGTTAGATTGAGCAATTGTGAGTTTAATATAAAGGGATTTCACCACATACAAGGTAAAGCTAACAAGGTAGCTGATGCTCTCCCTAGAGGTGCAGTAATAGGAATAACAACTACAGCACAAAAGAGGAACGAAGAACGTAACCAAAATATTGAAGACCAGCATCATAATAGAGAAAATAGAGAAATAGTGTGAATTCTTCTGATGAGTAGTCAGAAGACGGGATGAAAGAGAGAGAGGGAAAGAGAGAGAAAGATTGAGCGGCAAAGGTGAATATATGTGGGAGGCCAAGGAGAAGACCAGGGGTGTCCAAAATGAATGCCCTGATGATGCAGGTTTGATTGACTTGGGAGGTTGGGACATAAAAGAAGTCCGAGAGGGACGAAAAAAAAAAGAGGATTGGATGGAAGGAGTGCAAGTAGTGATTGAAGGGGAATCGGAGAGTTATCCGTCATTTATGAATGTGCCTCGTGAAATTTTTTTTTATAGAAAATGATATCTTATATTGTGCTTAACAGAAGAGGGGAGGAAAATATTGTGCACGGTAGTTCTTTCTCCCTCTTTAATTAGTTGAGCCATCCATATTATACATGCAAGGCTGTATGCATGGCTTTTAAGGTTTGATAGAAGATTAAGGAGAGCACATGAATCCTTCTTTTGGTTAGGAATGGAAAAATCTATAGAAAATTATATAACTGTTTCAAAGACCATAAATACACTAATGGAAGCCAGAATATAGCCTGTGATTCCTATTAAATTTTAAAAAGTGCACATGTATGTAGTAGGACCATTTCCTACTGATTTAACACAACATAAGTATACTGTATATGTGTATTTGTGGATACATTTACTTGGTGCACTCATACTTACACAATGTTGGATAAATCGGCTAATTCATTTGCTCAAGCGCTGTGTTCTTTCATTGCTAGATTTAGTTGCTCAAAAATATTGGTAAGTGATAATGGTCTTAAGTTAATAAATGAGGTGGAGAAATCAATCACGGACTTGAAGAAAATTGGGCACTTTTCAGTGACCGCATATAGGCCTTCATCAAATAGCTTAGACGGATCGCATAATAGGGAAGTAGTGCAAATTTACGTTACTTGGTGGCTGATGACCATCTTCATTGGCCGGCCATGCTACCTACAGCTGAGCTAGCATTGAACATTGCATATAATGCTTCGCTCAGGGACACACCTTTCTTTTTAGTGTATGGACAGGATCCTGTGTTACTATATACGGTCCTCATTAATTCGCAACAATTGCCATATTATTCAACTGAACGATACCCTGTACATTTATTGAATCTATTAAGGAGAATAATGAACACCACAGAATGGTTTTTGGAAAGATACACATACATACATACATACATATATATATATATATATATATATATATATATATATATATATATATATATATATATATATATATATATATATATATATATATATATATATATATGTATTGTATATATATACACACACACACACATATATATATATATATATATATATATATATATATATATATATATATATATATATATATATATATATATATATATATATATATATATATATATATATATATATATATGTATATATATATATATATATATATATATATATATATATATATATATATATAATACAAATACATATACTGAATATATATATATATATATATATATATATATATATATATATATATATATATATATATATATATATATATAATACAAATATATATACTGTACATATATATATATATATATATATATATATATATATATATATATATATATATATTCAGTATATGTATTTGTATTATATATATATATATATCCGGCTCTCTTCAAGGCCTTCAGGAGGATGGCTTGCGCCTTCTTGTGTTCAAACACGATGACCTTTTTTGGGACCACCTCTTCTCGGGTCGTATTTTCGTCCTGCAGTCTCACATAGCAACTCTGGATAGGCCGAAAAGTTATGCCACAACTCAAGGTCTTCAATCTGCCTGGCTCCCAACTTTCTCGGAAACAAACAGTTTCCCATTTATCATTGGCATATGCTCCACATACCTCCAGGGATTGGTTTCAGAGCAATGAGGGATATCAGACATTCTAAGAGGCTTCTTAGAGGTGCCCTTGGTGGTTGTGAAGCAGCCAATCTTCTCCTACAACAAACTTTGCTGCCGCTTAAGCGATTCCTGCATCTTCTCTTGTTCCCGTTTGAATGATTCCATCATTCGTTGAAGAGATGTCAGAATCTCTTCGCTTGCGTTAACTTGGGTAACAGGTTGTGGAGTTGGGGCTAGGGACGCTGACGGCAGAGGGTGATATACCATCACGGTAAACTGAGGGTTGTGTGTTGCCTTGGTCAAAGATCCTTCTTCCTCCACTCGGGGAGGGTCCACGTTGTCTTAAGGGCCACCTTGTATTAAGTCCTGTTTGGTGTCGGTAGACACTTCTGACATCCTCTATTGGTGGATGTCTATGCCTTCTAGGGCCTTGTTGATGTCCAAGTCAATCTTCAGTTGAACGAAGGGGGACCGGAGCTGTTCCTGGGACACAGCCGCACTCGGCAGAGCCTTGGGGAACAGTAGGCACCTCAGGGAGTCATTGGGCAGGTATAGTGCTGGAGAGTTCTTGTGGAACCTTCTTACCTATTTGTGAAGGGTGTCCCTCGCTGTATCCCTAGTCTCTAGGGTAACTAGGGGGGCTTCGCCAAAGCCATTGGCCAGCAGGGTTGAGCAAGTGGGGTAACCCTTCGGGTCCCAATACTTTAGGACTCCCGTGATTATGCAGCATGGGGCATGAGTCCTGCACATCGTGTTGCCACAGAAGTCTTTCCTCTTGTGGTTGCAGAACATCGCTACGCACTTCTTCATAGGATCATCCTTTAAAGGAAAAATACTAAATGAATATTTATGTTTTTCATATCAGTAATATAAAAGCATACAGTTAATGATAACAATAGTAATTACTATTGTTTATGGTACCTTAGGATAGTAAGCTTGAAAGGAAATAAAAAAGACATATCTAAATTTCCTCTCCCAGGCCATTGCTGAGACCTCCGTCAGTATTGATATTCAGTTTCCCTGATAGGGAGGATATAAGGTAGAGAAACTCTAGATACTAGAGTCAGAGTTGGTAAATAGCTTATACTAACACTCTCCACCTGTAGTATTGTATTAATACCGTTCAGGTATTGTAAGTCGCTGATGATTAAGGAAAACTATCTGGGTGTTGAGGCAGTACTCAGCCTCAACAGAATATCATGGTCTCAACAATCGTCTGCGATAGGAAACAAAGAGTATGTTAGAAAACATATGTACTACTGTATAGTTTTGTACAGTAGTTTGCCGGCAGTCACTGCCTGTATTGGGTTAGTACCTGATGGTGCTAACCGAAAGAGAGAGAGAAAGATTAAGGAAGGAGAATTTCCTACTATAATGAATGAACATAACAGCTGGAAATATAGGGGGACTATAAGTCCACCTACTGTCTCCTTACCAGAATGAAAGTTCCAATGGAAGGGGAAGAATCTATCACATTCTGGCTCCCACCCATCCACAGAAGACCTGTCGCCGGCAATGAAGTCGGCGGCAAAGAAAGTAGAGGGCAGCTCAAGAGAGGGCTGAGGACTTTCCATAGTATGTTAGCTTTCCCACCGGAAGCCGTCAGAAGTCGTCTCAATCTCCCCCAATAGTGGGAAGGTGGCAGAGACGACGGATCTAACTGCCGCCGGTAGGATACCAGCCGGTAACGCAGTCATCTTAGCAAGCCGGGATGACTGTCAGAATACCGGTGAAAGAATTTCGTGATGGCATATCGTCACTAAAGGACAGAGGAGGGAAGGGGTGAGGGTCTTACAGTTCATTGATATCAGAGGTGGCGGCAGGTATGCCCCCTCCTCAAACAATGAGTTGGGGAAGCATGGCTTCCTGTGCTGATGACATTGTTATTGGCAAACCAAGGGCACCCTGGGTATGTCACTCTCTGAATCAAAAAGCCGGAGGCAGTAAGAACATCGTTCTATTCCACGACGATGAAGAGAGACAGTGGCTGCCGCCTATGGTGGCAGCGCCACTCAAGGAGAGGAAGGGTTAAGCCTCTTCTCTAAGAGAGAGAATAATTATCGTAGCTTGTCTATAGATTCTAAAGAATGTCACATCTCATTCAAATCGAGAAGAAACAATAACGGTGAGGCTAAACATGGGTAATTACTTTACTAATGTATATACGAGCAAGAGTAGCCTTGCTCTGGTAGGAGCCCCGGCAAAGGTAATTGGTATCACCAGGGTTCCCGCCCGTATTTGATAAGTAAAGTCACATAATAAAGAGAGAATAATTTTCATGTGTGCAATATCACATCTTGTATAACTTGCCTAACTAGCTAAATTATTAGCCTAAAACCGGGAAGTGTCGCCCTACTATCTAAATAATATGTGAGAATGTAACGGGTGACAGCAGTCGTAAAGTGGCTGCCTCCAGTTTCGGCAACGCGCACCCAAACACGCTTAAATTATTGAAATCTAACTAGGAAAAGGGAGACCAAAACTACACACAGGAAAGAATTAATACTCAACTCTCCTGATGACGAAGATGCTGGGGATTGCATGCTGAGAATTCAGAAAAAATAGTAAAAAACACCTTGCTAAGGGGGAGCACAACGCTCTTAGCAGGCTACTAGAATAGGAATAGCGTCACATTAGTAGTAGGGCAGGAGATCCACCGGGTACCTAGAATGGCAACCCATTTCTTTTGCCACTCTTCCCCATTACATTATAGCGTTAAATCTATTAGGGGTGAA
>NC_090742.1:91255026-91262526 GCF_036898095.1 Palaemon carinicauda | reverse complement strand
CCTGATCTTCATCTAATTTCTCGTCATTTGCAACCACTATCTGTTTTCTGTTTTGCAGAAATTCTTTTAACCATTTCCATATCTTTCCCACAATATTATGCTTTCTCATTCTTTTCTCTAATATATTATGGTCTACATTGTCAAAGGCTTTTGCAAAATCTAGATAGATCACACCTGTGTCTTTTTCATATGTTTTCATAGTGTGCTATCAGTTGGGTTTGTGTACTTTTTCCGGCCACAAAACTGTGTTGACCTATATTAATTAAATAAATTATTTTCAACCAAATGACACTTTTTCTTTTTTATTATCCTCTCATACACTTTCATAATATGTGATTTTAGACTAACAGGTCTGTAATTGCTTGTGTCTAGTCTTGATCCACTTTTGAAAATAAGGGTTATATAAGTTAATTTATGTTTAACATATATCTCGCTCATATCTACACTTTGTCTTAGCAGTATTGCAAGCGGCTTCGCGATAGTGTGTGCAGTTTTTTTTTTTTTTAACAAAATTGCTGGAACTCCATCTAGTCCGGCTGCCATCCATTTTTTATTTCGCTTATAGTCTTGACAACATCTGCTTCATTAATATCTATATTCGTTAGATATTTAACATTTTCTTCTCTCATTTCTGTTTCATTATTCTCATTCGCAATTCTTGGCGTGAACTCACTCTTATATTTTCCGGCTAATATGTTGGATATTTCTCTTTTTTTTTATTCGTTAACCGTCCTTTAATTTTTAGAGGGCCTATTCCTAATCTCCCTTTATTCATCTTTTTTTGCATGGGAGTAAAGTATATATATATATTTTCTTTTGATATTTTGAAGTGTCCTTTCTTTTAAGTCCCTTTTTTCATTTTCTTTCGATTGTATAATCTTTTGTTCTGCATTTTCTATCTTTCTTTTTATTTCCATCATTTTCCATACATTTTTTTTCTTTTGCAAGATTTTTCTTCCACTTTCTAATTTTCTGAAATACGATTCTTCTGTCTCTTGGTATGCATGTGTGTTGTTTATTGTTTTGTTTTTTCGGTACATATTTTTCAACAATTTTCTCCAGTATTTTGTACAGTATGTCCGTATTTACTTGGATATTATCACTTACAAATACATTTTTCCATTCTTCGTTCAGTTCTTCATTTATTTCTGACCATTTTATATTATTACTATAAAAATTATATTTTCCATATCCTTCCCATCGTTTTGTGCTTTTATTATCACTGCAATCACTTGCTTTGTTGCTTTGAAATGGACTATTAATTCATCGACATTGTTGTCTGAAATTCCCGTGTTATACACCAATATTTCTTTAACATAATTCACCTCATTCACAAATACTAAATCTAGGACATTTTCCTTTCTTGTTGGAATGTGGTTTATTTGTTGCATATTTTGTTCTAATAGCATATCTTGAAGCTTTTCAAATTACCTCTTATCTTCTGTGCTACTATCACTCTCTTTTTTATATGTATATATACAACCAATTTCTTCTATCCATTCTTTTCAATCCACGAAAGTTTGACGGGACGAGAGAAGGTTGTGACTCAAAGATAGGATGAAAGCAACTGAGTGGGTTTATTATAGAACACTCCTTTATATACAAGAACTCAAGGCAACAAAAAATTTCATGTTTAAAATCGACACCGTTACCGGTGAGAAAAACAGACATGTTTATTCAGGCTCTTTTTATTGCGAGGGAAGAGCGAAGATACAAGCATAATATATACACAAAATGAGTTATGTACGATCGTGTGACACACAGTTGGTACATGGCTCCCTCCCTAAAAATGACATAATGTACATGTTAAATAGGGCGCCCTGATCATGAGAGGCGAACTGTAGTCGGGTCATCTGGCAGGAGATAAGCAGGTTTTAGACGATAAAAGGAGACCCAGTCTTCTTTGCAACAAATGTTTAGTGGGAATGCTTTCAGACTGCGTCGGATCACAAGGAAAGGGCCCGTGTAAGGGGGCGTTAGCAGTGACCTGCTAGTGACCTTGCGCAGGAAGACGTGCGTTGCAGAGTGCGAGTCTATTGGTATGTGATGCTCCACTGGGGGCTTGTAAGTCTGGATGCATTGGAGTAAATTTTCCCACGGCGTGACGTATGTGCAGGAGATCGTCGTAGGAGGTTGTAGAAGGAAAGAATTCGGTAGGGACGACCAACGGGTCGCCATATACAATTTCAGCTGCCGAGACGTCGAGGGTGTCTTTTGGAGTGGTCCTTAGTCCCAAGAGGACCCAGGGAAGATGAGTAAACCAGTTGGAATCCTTGCAGCATGAAATCAAAGCTGCTTTGAGGGTGCAATGAACACGTTAAACCATTCCATTGGCAGCGGGGTTGTAGGCCGTTGTCTGATGTAGGGTGATGCCCAGGAGATTCGCTAATGATGTCCACAATTGAGAGGTGAAAGTGGTACCCCTATCAGAAGTAATATGCTCAGGGATACAAAATCTTATAATCCATCCTGAGAGTAAGGCAGATGTACATGAGGAGGAGGTTGCAGTTTCCATGGGAATGGCTTCAGGCCAATGAGTGGAGCGGTCGATGACGGTAAACAGGTAACGATGTCCTTGTGATGTGGGTGAGGGGCCTACAATGTCGACGTGAATGTGTGCGAAACGACGCTGAGGTTGAGGAAAGGTGCCCACTCCTGAATCCGTGTGCCGATGTACTTTGAAAGTTCAGCAAGAAGTACAGGCGTGGACACAATTCTTAGCATCCTTAGAAATGCTGTGCCAAATGAACTTCATTTTCTGCAGCTGTGCGGTAGAACGGCAAGAGGGATGTGAAAGGACTTGAATGAAATCAAGCACCTGCCGGCGCATGGGAGCAGGAATCCAAGGTCGTGGTCTACCAGCACTGACGTCACAGAGGAGGGTGGTGTTGGAGTCTCCCCAACGGAGGGACGTGCAGGATGTCTTACATGATTGATACTCTGGATCTTGTCGTTGGGCTTCAGCCAGGACGTTGTAATCCAATCCCAGTTGAACGGCAGCCAACGTGTTTCTTGACAGGGCGTTGGCAAGGGATTCATTTTCCAAGGGACGTATTGAAGGGTACAATTGTATTCAGCCACGGCGGAGAGATGTTGATGGACGGACCAGGCGTCAGACTGTCGAGTGAAGGCGTGCAACAGAGGTATGTGGTCTATGCGAATGTTGAAGGTCGCACTTTCTAAGAAATGGTGAAAGTGACGGACAGCCAAGTAAACCGCCAGCAATTCACGATCGAAGGTATAATAACCTGATTATGCCTTGGACAGTTTTCTGCTGAAGAAGGGCAATAAGCAGGGCGAGCCGTTAAGCACCTGCTCGAGTACTGCACCAATAGTGACGTCGATGGCATCGGGGGAGAGAAGGAGAGGAGGTGACATAGGAAAAGTGAGAGCTGCAATGGTTGATAGGGCCTTCTTTGCATTGCAGAAGGCTCCCTTTTGAAGGGAACCCCACTTCAGGTCCTTTGGATTGTCCTTGAGGGAGGCGTAGAGGGGAGCAAGAGTGGCGGCAATGGCTGGCAGAAAGCAGTGATAATAGTTGATCATGCCTAAGAATTCCTGCAAAGCTTTGACGGTCGAGGGCGCGGGGAAGTCCTGAACGGCTGCTACCTTCTCAGGGAGGGGATGGACTCCTTCAGGAATAATGCGGTGCCCTAAGAACGACACTTCGTTGGGGCCAAAGGTACACTTGTCGTACCGGACTACAGGGCCGTTTTTGTTGCAGGCGGTTGAGCACAATGCGCAGGTGACGGAGATGTTCCTCTTTTGAGGAGGAGAACACAAGTATGTTGTCCTCATAACATACACAGAAAGGGAAGTTCCCTAAGATGCCATCCATGTGACGTTGAAACGTGGCCCCGGCATTACGAAGGCCAAAACAGGAGTAATTGAAGGTGTATGTACCAAACGGAGTGGTGATGACAGTCTTGGGGATGTCCTCTGGGTTCATAGGAACCTGATAATACCCCTTCAGGAGGTCGAGCGTAGAAAAAATCTTCGCTTTGTGCAGGTAGGAGTTCACGTCGGCGATGTTTGGGAGGGGGTAATGATCCGGTTCTTTTTGCATGTTCAGGCGCCAGTAATCCCGGCACGGACTGGAGGGGCCGTCTTTCTTCTGAACGATGTGTAAGGATGACAACCATGGGCTGGAGGCCTTTTGGCAAAGGCACATTTCCTCCATTTCGGCAAACGTCTGTTTGGCAGCTGCCAATCGTTCCGGTACCAGACGTCTGAATTTTGCGAAGGCTGGGGGGTCCTGTCGTCTTGATATGGTGATAAATACCGTGCTTGGCAGGGGCCGTGGGCATTTGGCAAAGTTCTGGACGGAAAAATTCCGGGTACGACGGGAGGAGGTGGGCGTATGTGTCAGTGGGTGAGCTGATGTGGAGAGTGAGGTTAGAGGGGGTGGGTTGAAGAGGTATCGACAAGTACGAATCTGTGTTGACCAATCGTCGGTGGGCGACATCGACCAAAAGGTGGAAATGAGAGAGGAAATCCGCTCCGAGGATTGGCAATGTGACATCAGCAATGAGAAACTTTCAATTAAATTTACCCTTTCCAAACGATAATGTGAGGTTCTCGTAACCGTAGGTGGGTATCGCAGATCCGTTAGCATCTACCAACTGGACGTCGGCACACGTAGACAGACTACGTCGTGTCCTGAAGAGTTCCCATGGCAAAGGAGAACAACAAGCACCCGTGTCTACCAAAAATCGCACGCCCGTTCCTGCATCATGTAAAAAGAAAAGATTAGAAACACGGAAGGCCACCGCCACAAGCGATGGCCTACTTACACGTTTTTTTGGCCACTGACAATCCTTGGCACATTTCTTCGCGGTTGCCCCGAATCTGAAGTGGTAGTAGCAAAACTGCAGCGGATGGGAGGTAGTAAGTGGCTGTAGAAGTCATTTGTTGGAGCGAGAGCGAGTGGTGGGTGGTGGGTGGCTTTGTCGCCGCTTCGGCACGTCACGGGGTAGGCGTGTATGTCCTACGGCATTCATGTCAGCTTCGGTTGACGTTGAATAGGCATCCCCGTCGTCA
The DNA here is from genome assembly GCF_036898095.1 of Palaemon carinicauda. Lineage (NCBI taxonomy): Eukaryota > Metazoa > Arthropoda > Malacostraca > Decapoda > Palaemonidae > Palaemon > Palaemon carinicauda. The sequence continues at coordinate 91,257,486 of NC_090742.1, read as the reverse complement.
GGGGTGGAGGCGTTGATGGAGGTCTTGAAGTGGCTGTCCATAAGGGCGACGGCTTTGGTCATCAAGTCCTTTATGGGTAAACTATCGACATCGGGTATAGCAGCGCGTACAGGTTCAGGTAAACGGCGTGTCCAAAGGATACGAAGTAGGTTCACCTCCCTACGTGAGCAGTCTGCGGCAGGTTCCATGCGAGCAATACTGGTCATTTCCCTGAGGGAGAGTGAAGCCCTTTGGTCCCCCAACGGTTGATGAGAGAGCTGAAGAAGCTTTGCTATACGGGCGGCTGGCAACAGTGAGTACTGCTGCAGAAGGTATGTTTTGAGGGCGTCATACGCTATTGGGGTGTCTCCTTGTTCACAAAGCCAGTCGGATATTTTCGGGAAGGTGTCCTCGGGTATTGCCATGAAAACATAATCTGCTTTGTTGGTTGAGCGAGTCACGCCCTTGATGCGAAACTGGACTTATGCGCACTGAAACCAAGCAAATGCCTCTCCGCTGCCGAATGATGAAAGTTTCAATGGGGCAGCCGCAGCGCCAACTCCCGTAGAGTCCGCCATAGTACCAACGATGGATGGGCGAGGGGGGCTGGAAGGCGGGAGGAGCTAGTCGACTTCCGGGGTCACCAATGTGACGGACCAAGAGAAGGTTGTGACTAAAAGACATGATGAAAGAATCTGAGTGAGTTTATTATAGAAAACTCTCCTTTATATACAAAAGCTGAAGGCAACAAAAAATTTCATGTTCAAAATCGACACCGTTACCGGTGCGAAAAACAGACATGTTTATTCAGGCTCTTTTTAGTGTGAGGGAAGAGCGAAGATACAAGCATAATATACACACAAAATGAATTATGTATGATCGTTTGACACACGGTTGGTACAAAAGGAAAGTTAAAATTTCCGGATAGGAGTTTATATTCCAGTTTTTATGCTTTCTACGTATATCATCTATTTTTTCTATTATTATGTCAAACTCCTTAGTATTTGGGGGTCTGTAAACTACAATATTCATTAGTTTTTCAAATTCAAATTCTATCGCAATCAATTCACATTCTGTATTGTTGTATTTTTCAGACTTTTCCTTGATTTATGTCTCTTCCATATATTGGGGTTCCCCCTTGATTCCTATTTGTTCTCTCTGATTATATGTTTAGAAACCTTTTATCTGGTCATCACTGCCAGTCTCTTGTGAATACCATGTTTCACTTATATCTAATATATCTATTTTCTTCAATTTGGGTTAGTTTTTCTAAGAACTCTATTTTCCTTTTAGAGTTACTCGTGACTAAACCGTGTGCATTCATCACTATTATGGTTTGTGTTTCATCCCCATTATATAATATTGGTAATAATATGGATTCTCCCATGCTTCCTTCCTGTTCTGATATGATGTTCTTTTCTTCATTTCCAAGAATTCTGCCATTAAAAAATCCAACTTTTCTATTATAATTGGTCTTTAGCCTTCATATTTATTTTTGTGTGTATGCCTGCAATTATCCCCATATCTGCACCAACCTCTGGCTTTATAGATGAATTCTTTGTAGTTTGGCTCTAATTGTGCATATTTGGGTTGAAAGGCATCATATCTTGGGGCCTTTTTTGCATAGTGCGGTATATACTTGGCTTGTTTTTTTGTTTCTTTTTTTGTTTCATTTTTGCTTTCATTTTTCTTTCCTGTTTGCTGAGTTTTCTTACTTTCATTCATGGTTGCAGGATTGATATATCGAAATTTTTTGTTGAATTTGCATTCTTTTCCTTCTTTTAGGTTTTTGCATATTTTTGGATGGAATCTTTGCATTCGTCTCCATATCCGTCTAAATACGCACATTTACCATATATTTCATGATTATGGCATATCTTTGGATGCTTGTAGTAGCATCTTTCGCCAAATCTATAATTCCCTCTTTTCAGCAAATTGCAGACTATATCTTTGGTTTTTTTTTCTCGTTCTTGCTCTTCCCTAAGAGTATGTAGGTCTGGGTAGAGTCTTTTGGGTCTGTTATTTGTTTCCATCCGATAATTTGTTTCTTTGTAATTATGCTGGATGGCATCATAAGTTAATGATTTCCTTACTCATAGCCTGTTCATTTTTCTTTTTCTTCTTCTTCTTCTTCTTCTTCTTCTTCTTCTTCTTCTTCTTCTTCTTCTTCTTCTTCTTCTTCTTCAACTATTTGCAGATTCAGTCTCGACTTAATTATATTTTCTATCCAGTCTCAGCATGTTGAGCAGAATACCTCTGTCTCTATTTTTTTTTATTATTTGCTGTATTTCAGTACATGTAGGGTGTGTTGGTATATGAAAGGCATCGCATTTTATGATCAGTTGTGGAGGATTAATAATGGAATCTCATATCTTATATTTATTGCACCATTTTGGCATTCTTTTCCCAATGCATCAATCAGCATATTCACCGTATTGGACTTCTTATTGTTCTTTGATGGAATGTGTTGATTGATGTAAA
>NC_090742.1:91240026-91245026 GCF_036898095.1 Palaemon carinicauda | reverse complement strand
CGGCTGGCATTACGTGTCGGCCGGCAGAGACCCTTTGTTCTTTGCAGAGTGAACCCCTGACCTCCCTTGGTCTCCCTTCCATGTCTGCCGGTAGAGCACGGAAGGCTATGGATTCTTTGGAAGGCTGAATTCTACATTTTCCCCTTCCATAAGTTCACTCTTTCTGGATGGAAGGTCGTATGGCAATGCCGCCTTATAACCTTACATCCATACTGTTTCTCTGACTATTGTGTTGCACCCCTAACACGGCTGCCGGCTTAACAGCCGACAGCCGGGCAGGTGGAGGTTCTCTGGTTCTTGGCTATTGTCGGCGGGCATGGGTATTATTACCTTTGCCTGCCGGCAGCGGAAACACAGCCTGAATCTGCTGGCCACTACGATTAGCCGGGTATTAGTGTTTTTAGCCGTCGGCTGGCAATGATTGCCGGCCGGCAGAGAGTCGCGAATCAGTGGGCTGCCACCTATTAGGTAAAGATAGTATATCTTTGAACTATGCAGGGGTAGATGTCGGCCGGCACGTGCAGGCGCACAGCGGCACGTACCGGCGCGTGCTAGCCGGCACAACAGCATGCGATGTACAGTAGTTGCTATATTTGTAGTGTAGTACACACTGCATTAGCAGAAACTGCTGTACAGAGCTTGTGATAACTAAACACTAAAGTTCTTCATCATACTTAATGTTATCTTGTACAGCCTTTTGTTGAAACCGTACAATATATAGAAAGTAAGAACTTTCTGTATTCTTCCTATCCCGTATATTAAAACTTTATCTCAAGGTGCGAACTACACCTTATATTTCCGTTTAGGAAATTACATAAGGTATTTTAGAATAGAATTAACCTTAGTTTTAATATCTCGGGAGGTTTCAGCAATTGACTAGGCAGGAAATACAAGTATGTGTCTTTCCTTCTTTCTTTTATAGCATTTCTATATAAGCTAAATTTTTCAATATAAGTGAAAGCCTTCACTTGATTCTCATGGATTTTTCTTTTCTTTACAGGAGGACCATCCGAAGTGCGGGAGTTTGTTCTGTATTGTCCCCAGTAAGAACTTCTGTGGACATCAACTTTGCAAGAGGTACGCAGCATGCGCAGCCTCCAGAGGTTTTCTCCGGTATTGGGACCCTCAGGTTTGTACAGTTTGTTCTAACCTGATTACCGAAGCTTTTGACGACCCCAAGTCGACAGAGTCAAGGGATGCTGCCAGGGAAATGTTATGATCCTGGGTGAGGGGTTTTCAGAAAAACACGTCAGGCCCCTACCTTCCAAATGAGAAGATGAGGGCTTACCTTTTCCCTAAAGCATCAGCTGATGCAATCATCCCCCAGCCTCAGGTGGAGATACCAACTGCCCAGAATCTGGTAGATTCTGAAGTCTCGGCCGCCCTTCAAGACATCCAACTGGACGATAGGATGTCGGAGGTGTCGGATTCTACTGAGAAGGACCTTCTAGTTGAAGGTCAGGAGGAGGCGCTGTTCCAGGCTCCTCAAGTAGAAGAGCAAGAAATTGAAGAAGTGTCGGTTACATCGGTTCCTGACCCAGAACCTGTTCCTTCTACATCGTCTGCTATCCCAGATGAACTGGGAAGGACTCTTTCTTCCATTGTTGAGATGATCCAACAAATTCAAAGGAAGAATGATGAGAAGGAAGCTGCAATGAAACTGGAGATACGTAGACTTGCAGCATCACGTGGGCCCCAGAAGCGGCTCAGCGTGAAGGATCTTCCTTTGGGCTCGGATACCAATCCTTGGAGGTATGCCGAACACATGCCAATGACAACCGGGAAGATCGTGATCTCAGAAAAGTTGGGAGCAATTCCCCTGGAGGAAGTGGAATTTTGGCCCAACAAAGATTCTTATCCGGACTGCTATGTCCGTCTTAGGAAGGAGCCAGCCTTAAAGGAGGAGACAGAGCCGAAGGAGGTCATAGTTTATTACCATAGTAAAGCCCAGACGTTACTAGCGAGCTCGATGAAAGAGAGGGGCTTCATTAACTTAAAGGTGCCAGCCTTGAGTAAGAAGCCTCCCTCCTTTGTGGCCTCTCCTACCAGAGCCTTTCCCTTCTTGGATTAAGGGATATAAGGCTGCCTTAAAGGCAGTGGAGGTAGGGAAACCATGCCCCTCCTTGGAGGAGTGCAAGCCGTTATCTCTGACCTTGCCCTTGGACCAAGAAGACTGGAAGGATGTACACCTTACCTTCTCAGTCGGGAAGCTGGAAGCTGATATTGCTGAACGCCAGTTCGGTGAGGCACTTCCAAAACTGTCAGAGGTTCTCTTGCATAGAGAGCAAGAGACAAAGGAAAGACTTGTGGCATCGATGTTGTTACAAACGACACTAGAAACGATGGCAACTGACCCTAAGAACCAGGACATGTTCATGGTTGTGGCCAAAACCCATGCCACAGTTACGAAGGATCTCTATAGCTTTATTAAAGCTAGGAGAGCCTGTAGAGAGTTCGTGTTCGCCTCGGCTGCGGTGAGGCACGAACCGAGGAAACTGATCTCTCTTATTTGGGGTAAAGACCTCTTTCCCAATGAAGTGGTTAAAGAGGTAGTAGACAAGGCCGCCACAGAGAATAGGAACCTTCTCAAAAAGTTGGGCCTAGTTCTTAAGAGAAAGTCGTCTCCGCATGAGGGTCCCCAACCCAAGAGGAAGACAAAAAGGCCTAGGCCATCCTCTCGGCCGGCTAAACCCTACCGACAGCAACATCAACAACAAGTTCCTGTGACTGCGGTGCCTCAGATAGTGGCACAACCTCCAACCACGTACCAGCTGGTACCTCAACAAGCGGCGACCAAGTCGCCAGTTTTTAACCCAGCCTCCGAAAGGCAGACTTCTTCCTTTCGTTCAAGAGCCAGAGGAACAGCCAGAGGTTCTTCTAGACACCCTTCAAGAGGAAGGGGATACAGGGGAGGACGCGGTCAAGGAGGCAAGTCCTCAGGTCCACAACAGCAGAAGTAGATACTTCCAGTAGGAGGGGGACTACAGCGTTTTAGGGATCGCTGGACCTTTGATCCCTGGGCCCACAGCCTAAATATGAATGGACTAGGTAGGAGCTGGAGCAGTCCTCCACCCCAATTTCCTCAATTCTTCCAACGCTCAACCCCCGTTCTGGAAGAATATGTCTGAGAGCTCTTAGACAAAAGAGTAATCCGGAAGGTTAAGTCCATCAAATTCCAAGGAAGGCTGTTTTGTGTTCCAAAGAAGGACTCAGAAAAACTCAGAGTCATTCTAGTCTTGTCGCCACTCAGCAAGTTCATAGTGAACTACAAGTTCAGAATGATCACACTTCAACACATAAGGACCCTACTGCCCAAAAAGGGCATATGCTGTGTCTATAAACTTGTATGACGCTTATTGGCACGTTCCAGTTAATCGTCACCTCTCCTCCTACCTAGGCTTCAAGTTACATTGATAACTTTACGCCTTCAGAACCATGCCTTTCGGGCTAAACATAGCCCCAAGGATTTTTACGAAGCTCACGAACGCAGCCGTCCATCAATTACGCCTAAAGGGGGTCCAAGTAGTAGCCTACTTGGATGGCTGGCTGGTGTGGGCAGAATCCAGGACAGAATGCATGCAAGCTTCTAAGATAGTGATCCAGTTCCTGGAACATCTGGGATTCAAGATCAACATCAAAAAGTCTCGACCTTCTCCAGCTCAAAAAATTTCAGTGGTTGGGAATCCACAGGAATTTGGAGTCACATTGATTTTCTATTCCTGGGAAGAAGAGGAAAGAAATAGCAGGATCTGTCAAGAGACTATTGAAATCCAAACGGATATCAAGACACGAACAGGAGAGAGTGCTGGGCTCTCTACAGTTTGCTTCGATAACAGACCCAGTGCTAAGACCACAACTAAAGGATGCAACAGGAGTCTGGAGAAAATACGCATCAAACACGCCGACTCGACTGCGAATGCTTCTCAAGCCGTGGTCCAATGCCAAGCACTTGAAGAGATCAATACTAATTCAACCTCCTCCCCCGTCAGTAACTATCCACACAGACGCCTCAAAGGAAGGCTGGGGAGGTCACTCTCATCAGAAGAGAGACCAAGGAGCTTGGTCCGTTCTTTTCAAGTCTTTCCACATCAACTCTCTTGAAGCCATGGAAGTTCTTCTGACACTTAAGAAAGTATATCCTCGCCACTCGACCCACATAAGACTGGTTCTAGACAGCGAGGCGGTAGTGAGATGTCTGAATCGACAAGGGTCAAGGTCACCTCAAATCAACCAAGTGATGTTGGCCATATTCTGTTTAGCTAAATGGAAGTAATGGCACCTGTCAGCAGTTCACATTCAAGGGTTCCGCAATGTGACAGCGGACGCGCTATCCAGGTTTACACCAATAGAGTCAGAATGGTCCCTTGACGCAGGATTGTTCTCCTTCATCTCGTGCAAGTCCCGGAGCTGCAGATAGACCTCTATGCGACGATAGACAACAAGAAAATAGATTGTTATGTGTCCTCATAGAGGATCTGCTAGCGGAGGCAGTGGACGCTATGTCCCTAGACTGGAACAGATGGTCCAATATTTATCTGTTCCTCTGCACAACTTCCTTTTGAAGGTTTTCGATAAGCTGAGATCCTTCAAAGGGAAAGAAGCAGTAGTGGCCCACAAGTGGCCAAATAGTGTGTGGTTCCCTCTGGCATTGGAACTACGACTAAAATTCGTACCACTACCGGATCCATCCCTGTCTCAGCGAGTACAGAAGTAGACTGTCTTCGCTCCATCAAAGAAAACACGGAACCTACATCTCATGATTTCTCTCCTTAACGATGAGAAAAAGATTCGGTGTTAAAAAGTCAGTCTAGACTTTAGGAGGAAAACCGAAGACATTATGAGGCTTCAGGGAAGAAATAGCTATCCTTTGTCAAGGCGAAGAAACCGAAAGAAATCTCGACAGATTCCTATTTATCATTCTTTAATCACCTTCATGAGCAAGGTTTAGCAGCCAACACAATTCTATTGTTCAAGCCTGCCTTGACAAGTCAGATACCATA
>NC_090742.1:91210026-91230026 GCF_036898095.1 Palaemon carinicauda | reverse complement strand
CCTTTTTTATTTGAAAGAAGACGTCAGCTTTAGTCTGTGTAAATCTTTGAACAGCTGATGAAAAAAAAATCAACGGAAGCTCTACGAATACTGAAGGATTGGAAAAGTGCATCAAGCGATGAAAATGCCAGAAGCTTAAAGGGATTATTGAATATTTGTGATGTAACAAGATATACATAGATACACTCTATTTCATTGATGGGAGGGGTTAGTCAAGCAGAGGAGAAAAACTCTGCTTTGCAAAAAAGTGTATGAACTAACGTCATATTCTCATCAGAGCAATAAGGACATCAAGACCAAGATTTCCTAAAAGCGGGGGTACTGAGGGTAAGACAGGAATAAAAACATGAAATGTCTTTAAAACAGCTACATTTATTTACTTGAGAGCAAGCCTCGTTCAGAATTGTATGAATTCCCTTTCAAACTCTGGTAGTTTACACTTGGTTTCCTATAGCAATTATAGGGTACATTGGAATTGGGAGCTGTTTATTTCTCTTTCAAACCAGCCCCTTTTCAAAGTATGTATATTTACACACAGACACACACACATACATATATATATATATATATATATATATATATATATATATATATATATATATATATATATATATATATATGCGTAAAAATCACAGGAAAACGTGATGCTCAGATGCAGAAGAACCACAGGGAAAATGAAAATACAGAATATACACTTGAGTCCTGACTAGTTTCGTGATACTTCCTCTGAGGAAGTATCACGAAACTAGTCAGGACTCAAGTGTATATTCTGTATTTTCATTTTCCCTGTGGTTCTTCTGCATATATATATATATATATATATATATATATATATATATATATATATATATATATATATATATATATATATATATATATATATATATATTCCTCCTTGGCTTTGACTTGAGTTTGCACTGCAGCAGTGGGGATATTTTTTACCTTTCTTACTGTAATTGGTTTTTAAAACATATGATGGTCTTTGTAACACTTTTGTGAGCTCTTGCCTCACCGTTACCCATTTCTTAAGAGATATTAGATAATCATTCTTGATTTCCTCGTCCACTTTCTTTCCAGTGACCACACACTTAAGGTTGGAGTGTACTTCGATTTGGAAAGGGTTCATAGTTTGGTTTTTGCCTGTGATGATTCTGATCATGTTCTCATTGTTTTTTTTTTTTTTTTTTTTTTTTTTCTGACAAGATACGGGTGAATCTTTTTGGTGACACCTTCCTTGATGTTGAGGCCAGCTTTCTCCAACAGACACCCAACAATTGTACTCCATGCAGATCTGGTGATCATCCATCTGCTCTGGGCAGAATCGGATGCATTAAAAAGGGGTATCCCCGTTTGCATAGAGGTAGTATCTGCATTAATAGACTGCTTCAGCATCATGTCCACTGCTGTTCTAGAGAATGTTTGTCCAATGCATGGACAATGATCTTCCTTCTAAGAATTGTTTCACAGCTGGATTTGTTTTCTGTTTAGAAGGTTAAGATGGAAGTGCAAATCTAATCCTTTCAATGATAATATGGCTGCTACTATGTCAATCAATAGATTTTATAAGGTTAAACCACTTTAGATTTATCGTTCAACTAATGGATATTGACTAGGTCCTCGGGAAGATTTATCCATTTCAGGACAGGATATTTCCTTTATGAGGTTCCACCTAGAAAAGTTTGATCTTTTAGCGGCAAAAACTATTGGACAGTTCTCTCCAACTGAGTACGTGAATGAATCCAAGTTGCTTGTTCTGCAGGCACCGTTAAATCTCAAAAACACATGGAGGTCTTGACTTCTATCATCCAGAACTGCGCGGTGCTCCCATGCCAACCAGATAATGTTTCTTCAATGTAAGTTGTGTAGTCTGACATGCAACTTGTGTAGTCGTCTGATGATTCTATATCATGAAGCTCATTTGGTGATGAGTCTGCATCAACAGCCTTCATCATATCCATCAAGGGTAGTGGAAGTTGTCCATGCATACCAAGAAAAGACCTGAAGTACAGTTTCTGTCATGATATCAGGTCCATTGGACACATCGATAATATACCCAAGTCCAGCAAAGTAGACCATGAGGATATGAAAATGTTCAAAGCCTGTAAATATATTTTCGTACAATGGGGCGTCCATACATTTGATTTGCATTGTAGGTTTGACCACAGAGAGATCATATGTTACCTCAGCCTATTCTTCACCACATTGACGTGTGACTTTCTGGAATATCCTAATTTTTTCAGCAATTACAGAGCTTAGTTAGTGGCAAATCCATGTTTTTCATATACCCAATGCCTTTGTATGGGCTGGGGATCAATTGTGACCAAGGGTTTCCACTTACACCGCATTGGCCTTAGATTGTCCAGTGTAACATTTAACATCCACAAGAGTCTTTATTACAAACAATTTTGAAATTCTGTTGCCGAGGAACATTCTTCTTCTCGTAATGAAAAAAAAGAAGTAATTTTGGGTTTTTTTCTGTTCAGTTTTATTTGGCTTTGTTTCAGCTTCACTGTGTTCTTGGACACCTTGGACTTCAAGGTAGTATGGGATTACGCCTCAGCAGTTTCTCCAAGATTGTCCACTTGTTCCTTGTCATCATGTTCTACAATGTTTTGGTAATAAATACCAACCATGTCATAGAGTGCACCAGATCCGGGTGCGTCGCATTTTTCTTATTGTGATTGTCCTGTGCAAGCCCAAAACATAGATCCCAACCCTGCCGTAGTCCATCAGGAATAGTTCAATTTCTCTGCAATATTTGAAGAAATTTCAGCTTCTAGAAATTCCGCTGTATGATAACTGATTCATCACCCAAACTTGTTCAACACTTCCAAAACTCTTTTAATCCAAGTCATGCACTTAAGACCAAGGCCCAAGTACATGTGGTTTGCAGGCTTAATTCTTCCATATGTAGCTTCAAACATTACATCATCAGATAAAGAATAGATAAATTGCTGCACATGATCATTGTTGTATGATTTAGACAAGATAGTATAAAACACTCGAAAGACCTCTAAAACTTCTTATGGAATCTGTGGTTCATCTGGTTTCAATTATTCGGGTGTTAGTGAATCCAGTGGGAGTTCTGCTGCAGTAACCAATACGATTAACCTCATAAAAGGCTGTTTCCTTGATGGATTTTGTATCAAAGTTTACTTGTTCTATGGCAGCGTCCTAACTCAATTGTGATGGTTTCTCCTTTCTTGTTTTTACGTCTTGTTTTCATTTGGGCAGGATATTGCTTCAAAACTATCTCACACATACATTGTGCAGAGTATGTAGACTCAACATCAGACAAAGTCAGTTAGATAACGAGATAAAAAATCTATAAACTTGACAGCATTTTAGTTTTCAACAAAGACCTTTTGGATGTAGGCTTTCAACTAAGTGAAGGTATTATTGTAAGAACACAACCTTAAAGAAAGGTACTGTGCTTTGGCGCTTCTCTTATCATTCAGCTCGATTCAAATAGGATTCGTTGCATGAGTGGTGGAACTTCTTCTTGGATATCATGTTTTCACTGTCTACCTTTGTGAGAAGTAAATTGTTTTCTAGAACACCAGCTGCTTTTCTTATACTTGTCTCCCCTTTGTCCACTGATATGCCACCCAGATACTCTTTCTTTCTTTTCCCCAGTCATTTGGTGACATTGATGCAAATGAGACATCTAGACTTATACACACCAGGGGAACTTGCTTGCATATGGACAACATTGGATCGTACAAGTTATTGCGTTGTTGGTGTCGACAGCGATTCCATTAATCAGTTTTTACGTAAACCTCTGAAGGTTTTGTAACATTTTGAGTGCTAAGATACCGTGGCATCACATTGGTCTGGAAGATTTATATCGAAGTACCTGGATACTTTTCAGATATCCGCCTGAAATGTTGAGCATCTTTCAGTTTCTGCCAGCTGTGTTCATCGAATGTCTTCAACTCACCAGTAGATTCCCAATCACCAAAAGCAGTGAACACTTAAAGTCACTATTCATCGTATCACATTTCTCTCTTCCGGGGCTAAGTTAGGATCTATTCATGTGTGATATGTGATGTATATTTTATCACTGACTCCATAAAAATCCACCACTAAACAATTGGAAATAAAAAAAAAATCATATTTTTTAAGAAGGTAATAACGTTTCTCGAGACCTACACCACAAATGAAAAAAATTAAATTTCAACTATAGTCAGGCAGTGTATGTTGATAGGCTATATAAGATCAAACACGACCAAGTCCTATGTATCAACAATCGTGAATTTTCATTTTACCCTACCTAAAAATTCTGAAAATCGATTTATCAATTTATATATGATCTAGAAGTTCTAGCTGAAAACAGAACGGCAACAGAAATATATTAAATACATCATTTGAATTCAATTTGAATTGTCTTTCCAAAAATAGTAGGTAGGATATAAAATTTAATTTTATTTTTAATATTTCTGATAGAATACGACTATTTTCATTGTAAAGGTGCAACATTTTCTTTACAACATGAAGACTAAATTCATTGTATTAAATTAGTTCATTTTCTTTTGATGGATGGGTTACATAGGAAAAGAAAGGTAATTTGATATGCTTTCCAGTGATACACGCGAGTTAACCATATATAAATTGCATGGACTCATAACACCTGCATACTACATAGTAACGCCACCTTCTTGCACACGCAAACATTTCACTATATCAACACACGGGAAACCTACTTCAAACGCGTTGTCTGAAAAATCCGTAAGAAATTCGTAAGAAAATTATGTTTTTGAAAAAACTTTCAAACCTTTTAGCCTCGAAAACATAAATAAAATCCCCTTAGGTCTGGGACTATATAGGTTTCCCCGAAAAACCACGATTGCTTCCCCACATGGATGTTAAGGTTACAGATACTACTAGAAACCCCGTCCAACAGATTGCCAGGCTGGGACATTTCCAATAGGCTACAACAGCCCTGTACCTGTTTTCAAATCATGAGCATCAAGGCTCCTTACCACAGTCTCCTTCTCTTTATCAATCTGGTTACTTCAGATTTCCGCTTTTTTAACACCTGCTGCGATGTCACAATACGGAATACAATATTGATCCATTTTAATTCTTTATTATTTCTTTAGCATTATTGAAGAGTGCGAAAGTTAAAAGACATAAGAGATCCAATAAACAAGTATAGTCCAGTAAAAGTGCCTCATAATCTGGATTTAACAATTTTCATTAAAATGCCATCTGATTTTTAGTTTGTTTTTCTAATCTATGAAATGGGTTTGGTGTCGTTTTGTTATGTTCTCCTTCCCTTGTTGGTCGGTATTAAGCTCTATCTTGAGAAGTGTCTTGTCTACTTTCTTTATTTTTTTTGCATATTCTATCTCTGTGTTTAATATCTTTATAAACTGTCATGAATTCTAAAATATTTGAAATATTTTCAAATTTATTCTAATTACATAATGGATTCTGATAACTTATCATGGCACTCAATAATTGAAAACATAAGTTTGATCCTGCAAAAGAAAGAGGGATGAATAATCATATGATTACAAATGCTATATATACCATTACAACACAAAAAAAGAGTTAGAATAGTAACCAAACTGATAGATATTTCAATATTCCTTGGTATATATCTATTTCATCACTGTATGCCTTCCATAGAAACGACTATCAATTATTGATGTTAAGAAATAGGTATTCAAGAAAAAAAAACGTTGTCTTATAACCAAGCCAAAGGGAAATTCTGTTTAAAGTTATTGATATCTAATTCAATTATAAGTAATTAGGGGTCAAAGTAAAAAACTTAAGAGAGATTCAAGTTATTTTTTACCGCGTTCACATTTGAAAGAATTTAAAACAAAAAAATTTTTTTCTCTCTCTCTCTCTCTCTCTCTCTCTCTCTCTCTCTCTCTCTCTCTCTCTCTCTCTCTCTCTCTCTCTCTCTCTCTCTCTCCATTAAATATAGTTTTATGCCTAACTGACGGAGATAGCATTAATTGAACTTTTAGTCTATCATCACTGCTAAGAAAACAGTGCTTTGATGTAGTCTTTCCCTTATCATGCGACGCGATATCTGTCATATAAACGGACTCAAGTGACGCGATTCAGGAAAAAAGGGGAAGAAAGGAAATTTGATAATTTATTCTTTCAATCATAATGCATCATTTGGCAGATAAAAACAGTATCAAACAGCGAAGAGCACGCATGAATATAGACGAAAAGGAGAGGGAAGTATGGAAAACTATCGGATTCAAAGAAACTTAAGTAAACAATAACATATCACCATTTAATTCTCGTTTATGGATTATGATAGATTCAAAAGAAGAAACAAATATTCTTTGAATTTAGTAACAATCCATAACATCAGGAGCATCATCAGGAGAAGTCAACAACTTGGAAAACTTGATCCTTTGGAGTAGACTTTCATCAAATATCTCTCTCCAGTTTTCAGACTTTCCAGTTGTATGTTTAACTTCTGGTCTTTCATGACGAAGCAATCCTTTGGAATGGCTCAGGGGGCCGGGAGGGGGGTCACGATATGGATATCCATATTTGATAGGAACTTTTATTCAAGAAAAGGGCAATGTCAAACGTATTTCAAATCTTTGAAGTACTGGAGATGGTTTATTCAAGAGAAGGGACTCGTAAGTTGAATGTGAGAGAAAGAGAGGAGGAAGAAATATAAATTCTGAAATCATAAAGAAAATTACTGGGTTCGCAACCGATTCAATTCGAGAGGAGATAATTGTATCTTGGCAGAGAGAGAGAGAGAGAGAGAGAGAGAGAGAGAGAGAGAGAGAGAGAGAGATGCTTGTTGGTTATGTAATCTTATAAGAAATGAATTTTCCAACGATTGAACTAGTGAATTAGTTGGAAAAGGATTTCCCCTGATTGGTCAGTCTCTACTTGTTTTGTAGTCACGTGATCGGTGGTAACTTCGTTAGATCCGTGCTAAGTATTGTCATTCAGCGTTGGACACTTCAAGTGTACAGTTACAACTTTACTTTTGGAGGACGACATTATGTCACGTAGCGAAGACCAAATGGAACAACAAAACTCGGGCGGTATTAAATTTGTGCTACAACAAGTTTTAGAGCAGCTCAAGCAACAGAAGAGCGAGTTGAACCATTTGCGAGAAGAGGTGAGAGACAGTAATGTTTCTGTTAAATCTGAGGTCACCAAGTTGTTGGAAAAAGAACTCACGTGGAAACGTGAAGGTAACAAGCAGCAATATAATTTCAACCTTGACATTGATCAAGACTGTGTTCAGGCTTTGTGGGCTATTACCAACAATAAATTTGACTATGCTACAAATTTGCTAAAGCACTGCTCAGAAAAAATAAAAAAACGCAATAAACTTATACGCATTGCCGACACCTCGGAGGCAGGGTGGGATACAGTGAAATTATACGAAACGAATCCAGTCGCTAGTGACAGCGAAGATGAGTCCAGGATTAACAAAGCAGAAAACAGAGCTCTCAAGAAGAGGAAACAGGCAGTTACGAGAAGAGAAGCATTGAAAAAGCGTACCCAAATTCCTACTGCCGGGCCTCTTATTTATCCTGGTCAGTTTAGTTCATCACAGTCGTGGATGAGTCCAACCTTTAGAACGGGAGACAGTCATAATTTTCCAGGACCATCGGGTAATTTTCGTGCCTTCGGTGGAAGGAAAGGACCGTCGGGGGGCTGCTTCTCCTGTGGGAGCTTCCAGCACTACAGAAAAGACTGTCCGCTCAACAAGTTCAACCAGTCGGGCGAGTTCAGCAGCAAATCTCAATAAATTAACAGATGAGTATGATTCTATTTTTAGTAACGGTGTTAATGATAATTTCACTACCGATTACTTTGAATATGAGTCAGGTCGTAAACAAATTATTGTGAAAGGAAGATTAAGAGACAATTTAAAATTTTGGAAAGACATTGGATCTAGTAACTTTATTATAGACATAATAGAAAATGGATACAGGCTACCGTTTTATTCTAAACCACAGTCGGCACAGTTAGATAACAACCTTTCTACAAAGAAAGAACTTTTTTTTGTTGAGGAGGCTATTTCGAACTTATTGGATAGGCGATTGGTTGAAAAATGTATAGAGCCGCCATATATTGTAAATCCTTTGACAGTTTCTATTCAAGCCAAGGGAAAAAAAGAGATTGATATTAGATCTTAGGATAGTTAACCAACATTTAAGGAAACAATCCATAAAGTATGAAGATCTAAGGTTAGTTTTAGAATATTAAAAGCCAAATTCTTTCACATTTAAGTTTGATATTCATAGCGCCTATCATTTTGTTTCAATTTATCCTCCACATACTGATTACCTGGGCTTTGCATGGCAAAACAAACAGGGTGAAAAACTATTTTTAAAAATTTTAGTACTACCGTTTGGAATTTCAACTGCACCATATTGTTTTGTTAAATTAACAAGCCCTCTTATCTCCAAATGGAGAGGTGAAGGAAAAAAGGTTATGTTTGGTTGTAATGATACATACGATCTTTGTTTAGAAATGGCCAATTTTATCAAAAATGATCTGATTGCCTCTGGTTTTGTTCCAAATGTTGAGAAATCTCAGTGGGAGCCAGTACAAAAAATTGAGTTTCTAGGGGCATGTTTAAATTCTAAGGACTTAATTTCCATACCTAAAAAGAGAATAGATAAAGCTGTGAACACGATGTTAGAGATTGAAAATAGTATGAGACAACATAGGCGAGTTCATGTTAAAAAAGTTGCCAGTTTTGTAGGGCAGGTTATTTCTATGTCAATTGTTGTTGGTAATTTGTGCCAGTTCATGACAAGATATTTGAGCATCGATATTTCTTTAGCACCAAATTGGTCATATTTCATAAAGTTATCTACTCAGAGTTTGGAACAGTTATCGTTTTGTTAGAAAAATTTGACTGAAATCAGTTGTAGGCATCTGAATCACAATCCTTCTTACACCAAAATTATTTATACTGATGCAAGTACAATAGGTTATTCTGGATATGAAGTGAATACACCAAATGGCATGGTTCATGGGGCTTGGGGCATTGAGGAGGCTGTGAAGTCTTCTACTTGGAGGGAACTTATGGCAGTATTTAAAGTGCTTAAAGCTTTAAGCATCGTTCTTGCTTCGAACAGGGTTAAGTGGTTCACAGACAACCAAGGTGTTTGTAGCATTATTGAAAAAGGATCAATGAAAACAGAATTACAAGATCTTGCTTTCAAAATTCATTCTTTTTGTGTTAAATATTCAATTATTGTAGATATTCAGTGGATTCCCAGGGAGAAGAACCAAATTGCAGATTATCTTTCTAAAATAATAGAAAGAGATGGTTGGGGGTTATCTCCCTTTATAATTAATCTCATTATTGGAAATGGGGTACAATTGATATTGATTGGTTTGCTTCTCCTCACAATGCCAAGCTACCTGTATTTTATAGTAGATTCTGGAATGAGTTTTGTGCAGGGGTTGATGCATTTAGTGCAAATTGGAATACAAAATTTGGTCTTTTTGTACCACCTGTTACACTTTTAACTAGAGTACTCTCAAAAATGTTGAAAGAAAATGCAAGAGGAATCATAGTTATTCCTGTATGGAAATCTGCTTCATTCTGGCCTCTCTTATGGAAGGGCAATGATTTTATTGAGTGTGTTGTGGACTGCATGGATCTGCCCACAAAGAAAAAATATTATGTGACATGTAAAAATGGTGCAGGAATTTTTGGAAATGAGGACCTGTCATTTAGAATGTTAGCATTAAAAATATGTTAAATCTGTTTCACCATTGTGAATGGTTAATGCTTCTACAAATAAAGAATGTTGTATTTGTTGGCGTGGCTGCCATTATAATTGCTAGACGGAGGAGTTGAGTGGTTTGCCCGTCTTGGCTGACAAGCCATTATAATATGTGATAAGATGGTAGAAGTAAATTGGAAGATTTTTTCTGTTTAATATTGTTACATAAAGAAATGTATGCTAACTATTTGTTTTTCTCTAAATATGCTTTTCCAGTGTTTCTCTGATGATATTGAAGAGTTACCAGAAGTGCTGGCTGAGAAGGTGCCGCTTATCCCGGAACTACTGGTGTCAGTCAGAGCAGATAGTACCACAAAAAGTTATATGAACGCTTTTCAAAGATGGAGGTTTTGGGCATCTAGTAATTCCGTTGGAGAAGAGGACATCTTGCCGGCTAAGTCTTTTATATTTGCATTATATTTGTGTTCACTTGTCCAGAGTGCAAGTACTCAAAGTCCTGTGATTAAAGCATTTTACAGTGTAAAATATGTTCATGATTTATATGGACTGAAATCCCCTACAGAATCTACTCTTGTTAAGAATCTACTGGAGGCAGCCAAAAGAAGGCTTTCTCATTCAGTTGTAAGGAGGGAACCTATTACTTCAAAAATACTCGGTGACATGTATGATAGATTATTTCAAGTTGAAAATGTTAAAAACCAGAGAACTATTTGTGCTTGTCTTTTAGCTTATGCAGGGTTTCTCCGAAGTTCTGAACTGTTAAATATAAATTACTCGGATGTTGTCATAGATTCTTCACATTTATGTATATTCATAGAGTTTAGTAAAACTGATCAGTACAGAGACGGTGCCTGGGTTGTAATAGCCAGGACAGGTACCAGATTGTGTCCAGTAAGTAATTTGGAAAAAATATATTTCATGGACAGTTTGTCTGTTTCTTATTATAATGCTTATATATTTTCTAGAATTGTTCGAAAATAATACGTATCATTTAAGAAATATTGGTAAGCATATCTCATATACTACATTAAGAGGGTTGTTTATTGAAGCATTTTCACCACATGTTAAAGATATTTCTAAATATGGTTTTCATTCTTTGCGTGCAGATGGAGCCACTTCGGCTGCAAATAATGGTATTAAGGATAGGCTATTTAAAAGGCATGGAAGGTGGAAGAGTGATAAAGCCAAAGGTGGCTATATCAAAGATTCTCTTAAAGAGAGACTTTTAGTATCACAAACATTGGGTATCTAATTTGATTTCATATGGGATTAAACGGTCAGATACATTATCACTTATTATTATTATTTTGATCTGGTACTCCTCATTCTAAATTTCCCCGTTCTTTTAGATTCAGCAATGTCCAAGCGCTCCTATTCATATTAATAAATTATTAATTGAGTATTTGCTTATTTGGTGTCCTAAAGTAGGGACGGTGAGGTCAGGGGAAATTAATTTTCCAATGATTGAACTAGTGAATTAGTTGGAAAAGGATTTCCCCTGATTGGTCAGTCTCTATTTGTTTTGTAGTCACGTGATCGGTGGTAGCTTCGTTAGATCCGTGCTAAGTATTGTCATTCAGCGTTGGACACTTCAAGTGTACAGTTACAACTTTACTTTTGATTTTAGGAAATTAATTTCCGTTAGAACCAGATCAGAAAAATAACAGTAATTTTATGTAAATGTGTCGAGCTTCAACTAGAAACACAAATACATTGTATTGTTTAGACATTCGTGGTTTAAGAACAAGATATGTGCAGCAAATGTTTCCTTCAGATTGATTGATGTTAAGTTTGCGTTTATTTTGTATATGTAGTGAAATATTGATGATTGAAATGTACACAGCAATGTCCAAGCGCTCCTATTAGAGCAATGTCCAAGCGCTCCTATTCATATTAATAAATTATTAATTGAGTATTTGCTTATTTGTTGTCCTAAAGTAGGGACGGTGAGGTCAGGGGAAATGAAAGATCGTGTGACCACTAAAGTTTTCATCTCTCCCCTTCGTACTGTCCTTTATATATTTTCTTATGCAAACGAAAAATACACTTTCAGTCCAAATAAACTGGATCCAGCCCAGAATCTTTATCATACTCCAGCCACAAGCATTGTGATTGACCGCCACCTTCTCACAGGCTGTTTTTCTGGACATAATATTATAATAAAACGTTATAGGTGATCATCATAACTGAAAGTGACTTGCATGGCTGGCGATTGGAGCACATCTAAGTACCGCTTGACAAAACAGAAGAGCAATAAGATAATATTTATTTGTGAGCAAAATGAGGCGCGGCGGACCAAAAACCGTGTAAGTGGCGTCCCATCATGTTGCTCGTAGGTAATAAGTTGAAAGATTTAGGGATAGATACAGTCCCAGCCTTCTATGTCGTCTTTCAAACCTTCTTCCCAGCATTATTGTAATGATATATATATATAATATATATATATATATATATATATATATATATATATATATATATATATATATATATATATATATATATATATATGTATATATATATATATATATATATATATATATATAAACATTAACAAGGACGTAATTGATAGACCATTCGCTAATGTATTTATCGAGGTATAAATTCTTGCTGGGCATTGCAAATCTTTCCATACAGAACAAAGCTGGCAATGTTTACTGGATATTTTTTTTTCTATTATTTTTTACAATATAAGGACGTTAAGTAACCTTTTTTCTTATATGTGAAGATATCGCCATATATTACGACAATTATATTGCACAGAAATTAAATGGAAAATTTTTAGAAGAAAAAAACAATTAGGTTCACCTGGAAATGAAATTTGAGTTAATCTTTGTTCTAAATGCCGGCAAATACATAAAAATTTACCTCGGGAACAAAATCAAAGTTCTATTTTAGTCAGTCAATTGAATTTCCAGTTTAGTAGAATTCCATATTCTTTTTTATCTTTTTCATCCTTGATATTTCAAGAACCAAATCCTGAAATGCAAAAGAGCGAGACTGTTTTCTTTATATAAAAAAGTAGTATTGGAATTGGATAAAATCCTCATTTCTCTTACTTTTTACAAATAACCAAAGTGGACTCCCCCCCCTCTCTCTCTCTCTCTCTCTCTCTCTCTCTCTCTCTCTCTCTCTCTCTCTCTCTCTCTCTCTCTCTCTCTCTCTCTCTCTCTTTATTTATTTATTTGTATGTTTAGGAGAGGAAAGGGAGACTTTTTAGAACTATTATGTGCAAGGTAATTGCTTGTTTACTTGGATTATATTTAATTTTACCATTATGATTGTTCAATGAAAAGGAGCGGCCCCAGAAGGTATTTTTAGGATGAGTACTTTAGCCAAATGTTACTTGTCTTCCTTGGCCGTGATCCACCACAGTCAACTTAAACTAAAAATGGCTGGTATATTGCATCTTCGATCAACCGTCTACACTTTTTTTTTTTTTCTCCAAGATATGACTCATGGACGTCTTTTTTCTTTACATTTTTTTGGTATCTAGGTCTCTGTGCTGTTACAGTCATCTAATATTGTAGTAAATTTAATTGTCAACGAACGTAAACGTTTTAAAAGTTCTTTAAAGGGTAAATTACCTCTCGCTTTACACTTTTACAGTTAGAATACTAAATCAGTTTCAATAAGAGGAGAACAAACTATCGTTCCTAGCTATCATTTTCCTCTTTGCAGGTAATGTTGTCGGTGTTTTTTTTTTTTTTTTTTTTTTCAATGCATATTTTTGTTTATATTCAGATACATTAATGTTGATACTTCTGACATCGAAACAAAAAGATAAGTACCGTTGCTTCAGATGCTTTTTATACATTTTAAATTGTAGAGTTTTTGACAAGTCCATGTTTTAGTAAAGAAATATCAATGTAAAAAGTAAATAAATATGAATGCAGCAAATACATTTTGATTGGCTTGAGAGTATCTGTATTTTACTGATACCTCAATTATTTTTTTAAATGAAAAAACACGATCATTTTTAACGACGTCATCATCTTGAAATAAGAATTAGATTTACCAGATGCAGAATTGTTTGTTGTTCCAAACCTCAAACATTAGCTAGCAATCAAAGGACAATAGTTACCCAAACAATTACTTCCGACGTAAGTCCCTTTTCCTCCATCTTTGAATGAGAACATTGCTCCGTTTTTCCATCCCCTTTATCTCACGAACATTGCAATTAGTTAATAGCAAAAGCGTCTATCGACCTCTCCTATTCTTTTTCTCCCCATTTCCATGCATTTCCTTTCACTTTATGAAATTTGTTCTCTTTTACTTACATCCATTTTCCTTGTTCATATTTTGATATACGTGTACAAAAAGAAAGGGAAGTGTTTCGAAAAAGAAATGAAAGGGGTGTTTAACGTGAAGGTAGTTACAAGGTGATAGAAATGTATTAAAATGCAGCAATACAACGGGATTTATAAGAACTTCTGACGATTTTGATTCATTATTGTAGGTTTTCAAGTGTTTACATTTAGACCTATAGATGTAACGAGCAAAAGTGCTTAAAAGCCAGCATGTTATGATGCAAATTAAACGTTATCAACTTTTTAGATGAAAAATAGGGTTCTTCTATTGAACGAAGGTAAGATTACAGATTAAAAAGATAAAATAAAAATCAATATAATGTGTTGGATATGGAAATAGACGTTTATATATGATGATCATCATCATAAATAGGTACTAGTCCACTAAAGAACTAAGGCCTCAGAGTCTCAGGCATGTCAATCCATCGTCTTTTCTTCCTTCCCTTGCTTCCTCTGCAAACTCATGGGACCCATTATGTTATACAAAATGTCCATCTTGTATCTGTCATTCTCATTATACGTCATGCCCATTTTTTTTTCTTACATGTTAGAATGTCTTCTACTTCAGTTTGCTCTAGTATCCATGTTGCTCTTTTTTTTTTGGTCCTTCCATACGTACATTATTATATACATACTTACATACATACATACATACATACATAAATAAATATATATATATATATATATATATATATATATATATATATATATCTATATATATATATATATGTATGTATATATATACACTATATATATATATATATATATATATATATATATATATATATATATATATATACATATATATATATATATGTATATATATATACATGATATATATATATATATATATATATATATATATATATATATATATATATATATAATACACACAGACACACACACACACACACACACACATATATATATATATATATATATATATATATATATATATGTGTGTGTGTGTGTGTGTGTGTGTGTGTGTGTGTGATGGAGTATTAGTATGTGTGTGTGAATGTTTATTATTGTGTTTTTGTCTACATGCTTTTCTGTTTATCTGTATGCATGTGTGACATATATAATGACCATTTGAGATATATGAATATAAAACGATCAACTTGCAGAGAGAGAGAGAGAGAGAGAGAGAGAGAGAGAGAGAGAGAGAGAGAGAGAGAGAGAGAGAGAGAGAGAGAGAGAGAGTATCACTAATGAATCAAATATTGACAGGGGAATCTTAATCTCTTTGTAATGATCCTTATTTCACAGAAACAAAATATCACAGAGCATCATTAGTAAAGCCAAAAACTGCTCCATTCGGGAACGTGTCCTATCGATCCATTCAGTTGAAATTCAGCACTGTGACTTTAATGCTCTGAATGACTGAACTCTCACACCCATCATAAAATATTCTTTGGTTACTTCTTATTCTTATATTTTCCGCTTTCAATATATGCGGATTATTTGGTCACCGATTTCGATTTTTCATTGTTTTTTTTTTTTTCATATGAAAATTTATCCTTATATGTTTTAAGAACGTATGCGGAAGTTTTTTATCGTGAAATATTATGACGATATAAATACATTATTCGACTTATATATAGATCCTAAAATTTGCTAATTATGTATAAATAGGTCTAATTGCATTCATCTATAAATGTATGTATGTATGTATGTATGTATGTATGTATATGGAAATCTAAATTAAACTGAAAGCACCCAACAGAAATGTGGATAGAATACATAGGTTTCTTACAACCCAGCTTTTAGAACACGAGCACAGAGAAACATTTGCTATTGAATATAGAAATCGATTTCCAGTCTTAGAGACTCCAAGAGACGTAGAGAGACAATTAATGAAGAATCGTGTGATATTAAGAACATATATCAGTCGGTTGGTAGGGAAATTTTGGCACATGCGCTTACAAGGAGAAAACTATGGATATCAAAAAATACTTAAGGTACTGAAAAAAGAAGTCAAAGAGAGAAATATAATATTAAACGTTTTCTAGCATGTATTGAAAATAACAAGGTAGAGCTTGCTAAGTATTCCAGTATTGACTGTGAGATCAAAAGAAAAGCCAGGAATGACGGAAGAGAATATTTAAATAAGAAATCAGACGATGGCAAAGCTATGAATTCAAGGAGTAGATATGGTGTAAGAGTCAATCGTGCAATTACTAATGGAATCTGTTAGGAGCAAAGAAGAAGAAGCATATATCCATCAAAAATATAGATGGATCTGTTATAACAACACAAGATGAAGAAAAGCAACGTTGGATGGAACACTTCAGTAAGGTCATGGATATAAAATATGAAGGGAATAATTTGTTTGATACACCTAAAGCTGAAGCTGAGGAAGACCTTCATGTGCCCACAAATGAATTCAGTGTGTTTGAAGTAAAAGCTATCATTAAAGAATTAAAGAGATGGAAAGCCCCTGGATACGATGGAATAACTCCGATGATATTGGCTAAAAATGACGTGACTCCTAGACTACTTACAAGATTATTTTGTAGAATATGGATTGAAGAGACAAAACCTGATGAATGGGAATTAGGAGTGTTTGTGGAAATAACAAAAGAAAAAAAAAAGACAGAAAAAATAGTCAGGTGTGATCTGTCGGGCGGATGCTGTACTATTGATGTATTCATATGATTCCTGGTTGCTGTGACCTGGGCTGTTCCCGAAGGGCAAGTGTCTACTGAATTCAAGTTCAGCCTCGAGGAATGGCAGTGTTGAAGAATGTGTAGATGTGAATATCTTATACTTAGAGTTATAAGAGGAGGGCTGGAAGATGAATGATTTTCTCGGGAAAACGGCTAGTGGCCACCGTTTGATAGTTACAAGTGCAAGTGTGGTAGTGATTTCAAAAGTGGGGAAACGGTGGTGGCGAGTTGTGTTCGAAGTTGTTCCGTAAACCCGGACAAGTAAACTCGAGGGATGAAGGAATGTCTACTCCTACCTCTATCCCGCCCAATAGGCCCGTATTGCCCGCAACCAGGGGGAGGTCATTGATGAGGTTGTGTAATACCGATATTGATGTTTTTTTTTTTTTTTCACTTTGGGTATTCTGTATTACAGTTGCAGAGGTCATAAGGAGAAATGAGTGAAATTATTCTATATACAGTATACTGTGTACATTTTACATGCAATATTTCATTCTTATACTTTTGGGGGAAGATTTTTTTTTTCCGGGGGTGGGGGGGGGGGGTGGGGGGGGGGTAATTTCTGTTTATATATTTTATGTTGCATTTCTGTCTAGTCCATCTCATGCCCTATTCTGGGTCGGAGTGTCCTCCATATCGTAGACTAAAGAGGGCGAATGCGCACCTCCTCCCGGAGTGAGAAGGTTAGGGGTGGGGAAGTAATGTCCTAATCCTTGTATGAAAAATATGTAGAAGTATGTGTTTTATACAGTGAGATTAATGACCCTTTTAAGAGTACTATGACTTTCATAAATTGTTGTGTGCGATCACTGAACTCTATTATAGGTGTTAGTCTGACAGGTAAAATGCTATAAGCCTATTGGTGAGAACATATTTCCTTCACGGTGGAGATTTCCACTGTGCTCACCTTCCTAGCTCTCTCCTTGATATAGATTTTTCATAACTAAAACGGAAAGTAGAATTTTCCAAGGCGGTTCTTTATTGGATAATATACCTCATACCATTGTTTATGAATATAATCATTTCAAAATGTCGTCATTTCAGTTTCATTTGACTATTTTTTACATCTTTTATAATACATCACTCGTTCTAGCAGCATATCTACCTCTGCTGATACATATGTTTAGCTTGTGCAGACTACGTTTGTTATATTGATTATGGACCAGCTAATGATATCGCCAGCCAAATAGTTGAATCGATCATACTTCGGAAGCTCAACATTGGTTCATATGCTTACTCTTCATCTGGTTGATATAAGACTCATTATAGTTAATCTGTTATTTATTAATCAAGATTCTTTGGTATAAAGTGTTTATTTTTAGATAATCATTTGTGGTTTATTCTTTACTTCCCCGTTTTTCTATACGCACTGGGCTGCTTTCCATAATAGGTGTCTTGGTATGTGGAACTATGCCTTTAAAACCAACGTCATAGCTTGGCTTGTATTAATAATAATAATAATAATAATAATAATAATAATAATAATAATAATAATAATAATAATAATAATAATAATAATAATAATAATAATAATAATAATAATAAAGATATCATTCTCAACAACATTAATTTCACAAAAAGTATGAGCGGATTCGCATTGATTATTCGGCGCCAGAGTCCAGTATACATTCGACGAACTAACGTCATTACATTTGCTCAATCAATGAATATACAAACAAAGAGAACCTAATTAACCCAGATGAATCAAAGAGTTTGCAGTTGCTCAAAAAGTCCCGTTGACTGTAGGCTGAAATGTCTATCGTCCCAGCTACGGCCAAAAAGGGTTTTGTTGACAAACTTTCAGTCAGTATTTCATGAAGCCTCTCTTTGTGTTTGTTTTACAAATAGCTCTGTGCAAGCATGTTATGAGAGAGTATATAATAGAATTATACAGATATATGCAGGTACGAATGCCTATGTATTCCATATATGTATTTTGAGTTAAGCCCCGATATTGGAGTTCGGAAGAAAAAATAAAATGGTATTCAAATTAAGGAAGAAATCAGATTTGTGATGGGCTTAAAGCAGAATTAATGATGTACGAATTTTGCGTACAAAATGTCACAAATCAGATTGGTAATTATATGTAATATCTAGATACTGATTAGGCTATATGACAATATTTTTTCTTTTCTAATGGGAAATGTCATTTTATCATATTGTAACTATTTAATAATGACGCAATTGAACTATAAAACCAAATATTTCAATATTTTTGCCTAATTCTTTTATGAAATCTACAA
Source organism: Palaemon carinicauda (assembly GCF_036898095.1). Lineage (NCBI taxonomy): Eukaryota > Metazoa > Arthropoda > Malacostraca > Decapoda > Palaemonidae > Palaemon > Palaemon carinicauda. The sequence goes on along the minus strand of NC_090742.1, from coordinate 91,211,094 downwards.
ATAAACTAGTAAGTAGAAACATCCGTTAAAAAGCATCCCCCTGACAGCAAAGTATATCACCTTATTAGTTATAAGTTTCTGATTATATTTATATGACAAGACTTGTGATCGATTTTATTATTATTTATGTTACGTTACGATTCATTTTTATTAGCAACAAGATTACCCGGTAATTAACAGTATTAAAAGAAGTAAATATAACCAGACAAATATTAAAGAATTATCCTTTAAAAAACTTTTGTCCAATATTTCTATGGATAATTATAACACTCATTATTTCTTACTTTTCCTATTGCTGTGTCCAGAAATTCCATGATTATTTTTAACAGCTTTGTTATGAGAGATGCTACTTTCACATTTCGAACAGAACCATTGGATATTATTATTTATGTTATTAACTCTTGACCTATTATAAATGGTTAAAAACACATTATTATGTTAGTTATTTATTTTAATAGATGTAATCATCAGATGCTCATCAATTAAAGAAGTTTGTTTGGTTGATTTAAAAGAAAGGGACTTTTAGGACAATCATCTCTTCATTGTTAAAGATCTACATCACTGACCTGGTGTAACAGTCCTGAAGGGGTTCAATCTCCATGCCACTATTTCGAGCTGTATCGAACAGTTCATATTATAAATTTTCTTCAAATTTTAAACATTAATGGAGTCGGTATCACTGATATCAAATTCACCGTTTTATTATTTTTCTCATGTTTTGAGTAGTGTTATTTCAAACTCTTGGTTTCATATTTTGGTAAATTCTCTGAAAATATTCCATGTCTTGTGGGATATTTTCAAGCTCCGTGGATACAAGGTGGTCATTTTAAATATGGCCCAATATGCTCTTCAGAAGGTTTATGATAGAGCATCTCAGTCCAAAGTTCAGGTATTTAGACATTTTTTGATCGTTTCAACAGGATATTTCAGGAAAGTGTTACCTAAATATCACAGGAAGAACTAAAGATGTAATAACTTTTATTTATTTGAAGACTATCTTGACTTCAGTTTCGTAAGAGCATATTCGTTTTTTAGTCGAGTAACAGTTACAAAACGAAGGAATTGTAT
>NC_090742.1:91205026-91207526 GCF_036898095.1 Palaemon carinicauda | reverse complement strand
AGTGACTACCACTTGGCCACGAAGAAAGCTCTTGTCTTTGTGTGATTTCGCCTGGGGCTCTGATCCCAAGGTCGTTAGGCGAATCTAGATAATAATGTATGAAAAATATATATGGCTTATTTGGATATGAAAAACACGTCTAAATATGCAAAACTTTATCATTGATTGAATGCCAAGTAACAAACCACCAATTAGTTACGAAGGTGAAGATTGGTTGATTTCAACTTCAAGTACAAAACACCTGAATTCGACAGGTATAATTACAGAATAATTGTCATTGACTTTTATCTTTCTTCGCGGCCAAGTGGTAGTCACTTTCTATACAAGCTTGCCGGACCAGGGTTCGATTCCTGGCCGGTCACAAGCTCTTGTCTTTGTGTGATTTTGCCAGGGGCTCTGATCCCGAGGTTGTTAAGAGAATTCAGACATTAATGTATCAAAAATATATTTGGCTTATTTGAATATATATGTATATATACATACATATATATATATATATATATATGTATAGACTGTATATATATATATATATATATATAGACTGTATATAGACTGTATATATATATATATATATATGTGTGTGTGTGTGTGTGTATGTATATGTATATATATACACACACACGCATATATATATATATATATACACTCCACCTGGCTGATCATTCGATGATGCGAGTATATACTCCACAAGGTTGCTCCTTCCTTGATACGAGTATAACCGTTGGCAAACATGGATTGCTAGGATATACCGCCTACCACTGCGCATCATAAAGAACTGGCAATCCTTTGACGAATGAAGCCAATGAATCCTGTATGGATTTTGTCAGTGAATGGAAAGAGGAGATTATAGAATGGCCTTCAGTTATAGGCGTCGCAGGGTGCTAAAAATTTTAATTCATAAATACCAAAGAAAAATTCAAAATTGGTAATTGGAATATTAGAATCATGAATCAGGTTAGGAAGTTACAGCAAGTGGAGAGTGAATTTATAATATATAGTTTGGACATCTTGTCACTAAGTGAAACACGTTATAAGGGTATTGGTAAGCAAAAATTTAGACCAAGGTTATTTATAAATATATATATATATATATATATATATAGATAGATAGATAGATAGATATAGATATTTATAGATATATATATATATATATATATGCATATATATATATACATATATGTCTTTGTGTGATTTCGCCTGGGGCTCTGATCCCGAGGTCGTTAAGAGAATCCAGACATTAATGTATCAAAAATATATATGGCTTATTTGAATATATATATATATATATATATACGGTATATATATATATATATATATATATATATTCAGGAAGATCAGATGGAGTTAGAAGAGAAGGTGTAGGGATGATGATGACACCAAGAGCAAAAAAGGCATTAACCTAGTGGAGAGTTGAAAATAGTAGTTTGTTACTTGTAAAGTTCAAATCAAAATAATGCATTATGAGTATTATAGTTTGCTATGCAACAACAAATTATTCCCCAGAAGAAAGGAAAGATGAATATTATGAAGAACTGCAGAGTGTAATAGATTAGATCCCTGAGAGATATATGAAAATTAGATTGGCGACTTCAATTCTGAGGTTGGAAGGAATAATCAAGGGATACAGAATGTGATGGGTGTCAAGCTTTTTTGATTGGTTGTAAATGAAAATGGAGCACATTTCATAGGTATTTGTTCAACAAACAATCTTGTCATTGGAGGTACTCTTTTTCAACACATGGACATCCGCAAACATACATGGATTTCCCCATGTGGCAATTACAGAAAACAAATATATCACATTGCCATTAATGAAGAGAGAAACAGGACTGAGAAATGTAAGAAGCTACAGAGGTGCAGATATTGCTATTGATCATCACCTTTCATTGCCTCACTGAAACTAAAACTGAAAGAACATATTAGCTTTGTTAAATAGAATGCCTATCTTTGTTACAACTAAGCTTCTAGAAGAAGAACACAGAAAATATATTCATTATGAATGTAGGAATTGATTTGTAGTCATGGAGTCTTTAAGAGATGAAGAGCAGACAATTAATGAAGAATGGTGTGATATTAGGAACATTATCATTCAGTTGGTAGTGAAGTTCTGGGACATGCAGTTACAAGGAGATATTCATAGATATCAAATGATACTTGGGATACCATAAGAAGTAGACAAAGACCGAAATTGATTGTTGAACGTTTTCGAGGAAGTAATAAAAATTACCAGGTAGGGCAAGCTAAGTATTCCAGTATGATAGTGAAGTCCAAAAAATAGCTAGGAATGACTGGAGAGAATATTGAGACAGTAAAGCAGATGACGCTGACAAAGCTAAGAATTTAAGGAATGGCTATGGTGTAAGAGTCGTTCATAGAATTATCAATGAAATTTCTACTGAGGCCAAGAAGAAGCATATACCCATCAAAAAGAGAGATAGATCTGTTATAATAACATATGGTGAAGAAAGACAGCGTTGCATGAAATACTTAAGTGAGGTTA
>NC_090742.1:91182897-91197026 GCF_036898095.1 Palaemon carinicauda | reverse complement strand
CTCTTTTTATTCTTAAGTACTAATGAAAAAAAAAAAATCATCATCCGCCTACCAATATCTAAGATAAAAAGAACAACACTATGATTTTATCACGAAAAAAAATCTTGAACAGGGCAAAAGATTATATAAGGAAAATAATACATTGAAAAAAGTTTAAAATGTCCCAATCTTATCCTTATGGAACGTGGTTTTAGTTCAAATATAAAACTGTGAACTTTCTCAATCAATCTATTCGTCCTTTAAATGAAACACGAAGTACTATGAAATTCTAACAGAAGAGGAACTTTTTTTTATCCAAGTATTATTTTATAAAAATAATCTTTTAACTTTTACTGGAATGGATAGTGATAGAAACATAAAGGCTTTTGGAAATGTAAAAAATCACATTATGGACGGGAATAATAGAACAGGACGCAAATAAAAAAATATAAATACAAACAAGGATTTTTTAATTACTTTTGATTACATTCCATAAACAAACTTAAACAGTATTTGCAATTTTTTCCCAACTAATCAACTATATCAATAATAATTTACCTATAGTAATATTAGTATAAGCAACCGTCAAAACAGACGTCTAGATATTTAGGTAGAAATGCACACACAGATTCAACCCTTCCCACCCCTCCCCCTTTCTTAACAGCAACCTGATAGTTAGGTATTTTGTGATTGATTGTGGTTTCCGAGTGTATATCTCAGGGTACTCCCTCCCACCAGGATATGACTACTCTCTCTCCCACCGACCAGAGGGACGGGGAGAGACAGACCGTGACAGGAAAAAAATATATTTGCATACATAGCCAGGCAATTTGCTCATTTTTATATAGAGGAAGATAACAGAGGGTCGAGGCAGCATCGTTCTGAAGTTTGTACTGTCTTTCAATATGATTACTTATAAAAGGCTCACTATATTGAGTGGCTTTTTTCGGGTTTAACGACAGCAAGTATAGACACAGGACTTATTGTGTTGATTATGTTTGTTGTTACACTGAAAAAAATATGTTTGCACTGATAAACAATCTTCTTATAAGAGATGGGTTTATTGCACCGGAACTGATAACCAAAAATACAAGTCGGGTTCATCATTAAGAACAAACTACTAAGGAAACTATGATTTCAGGGTGAATAATATAAAGGGAAAAAATAGAATTATTTTGATACCAAGAAATATTCATCATCAAAATTTCGATCGCAATTGAAAATTTTTTACTTGTTATTATGATTCAGAAAATTGAAAGACAAATTAAGCTTTGTAATTATCTGCTCTAAGATTTCCTTATTTTTTCATTACCATAAGCGTGTATCTAAATTTCAGAGAGAGAGAGAGAGAGAGAGAGAGAGAGAGAGAGAGAGAGAGAGAGAGAGAGAGAGAGAGAGAGAATCAATCATCAAAGAAAGAAATGAATAAGACTTACAAAGTTAGTTACCTCACGTAAAGAGGTAATGCTTTTGCTCTCTCTCTCTCTCTCTCTCTCTCTCTCTCTCTCTCTCTCTCTCTCTCTCTCTCTCTCTCTCTCTCTCTCTCTCTCTCTCTCTCAACACATATTTTTTGTCTTATTAATCAGAGATATCGTATACTTATTTTATCCAACTCTTATATAATTCGGACGCTTTTCTTTCTCTTTCAAACTCGCTTTCCATCTTCTTTTTTTAGTAAACACTATTTCTCTCTTTCTATCTCTCAAACATTTTCCCTTATTTTCTATATTTTCCATTTTCTCTCTCTCTTTTTTGTCTTTTTTCTATCTCTCCCATCATTTTACTGTTTTTATATTTACTATCCATCCATTCTCTTTTTTCGATCTCTCTTACCCTTTTTCTCTCTTTTCATCTTCACCATAATTTCTCCCTCTATTTGTATTTATTCCAACTTCTTTCCTCTGTTTTTATCCTCCGCCTCTTCTTATTCTCTCCCTGATATAACCTTTAAGAGTCATTCTCTGATTTGCAACATTATTCTCTAGTCTTGGGTAGTAGCATAGCCTCTGTACTATGGTATTTCACTGAACTAGAGGTCTCTTGCTTAAAGACATATTCAAGCATAATATTCTGTTTTCTCTTCTTCTGGTTTTTTGAAATGGTGTTTTGGGCAGTCTGATACCGGATGTGTTTGATACACGCTCTCACACATTACCGGTTTTGATTTCTTATCTTATCCTTCACTCTTTTCTGCACTGTTAATAGACCAACCAATGTTATGTTAACTCTTGCTTTATCATGTTTGAATTTTTGCGACGTTTTTCCTTGGAAGTCGCTGTATATAAACTTGATGATTTTTTAATAAAGGTTACTTACGTTTATCTTGCCTTGCAGTTATCGCCTAACTAGGGCCTCGCACATTGATGACCATCGGAGAGACCAGCTCCCTCCTGCCTTCAACCTCACTGCTGTGTGATACTGTTTAATGATGCCACCTTGCGACACTGACTCTACTATCAACACCACACCCCTGAAACTACCGCTTTTCCCCAGTACAGAGGCATTCGCAGGATTTAAGCGTGCCAGAGTCCATTTTTATACTAAGGGCATGACTCGCTCAAGCACCTAAGAAGACTTTGTTCTCAAAGCGATCCCAAAAACATTTTCCTATTAATCTCAGATTGACTTTGCTACCGAGCTGACGCCCCAATAGCGTACAATGCCCTCAAAGCATACCTACTCGAGCAATACTCACCATCGGCAGCCGCCCGCAATTAAGACTTTTTTCAGGTCTCCCAACCTAAAGGCTTCTCTTACCCTTACAAAAAGGACCAGTATTGCTCTCCTGTAACCTGATGCAGACGGCTCTCTTTGTGAAGGGAATTTACTTTGGGCCCTTTGGGTACAACGCCTAACCAAACCTTTATTCGCTGCCATCCCCATTGTCAATATTTTGCCCATGAAGGACCTAATGACCAAAGTGTTGATGTCCCTATGGACAGCCACTTCACCACCTTCCAGATTTCCATCTATGACTCCATTCCTAACGAAGAGGACAGCTATTCAACATTGACTGAAGATGACATGAATGCAGTAGGATACAGATGCTAATGCTGTGACGTGCCGTAGTGGGTACAAAGCCGCTCACTGTCCGCATATACTGGCCCTCGTTCACGCCCTAACTGACAACCTCTAAAACAACTTATAACACCCGTAATCATCTATGCTACTACTACTGCAGATTTTGGGCATCTGAGAAGAAAAGTGGGAATGGTTGTCATTGGCCAAAAAACATGTAAGTAGGCTATTGCTTGCGGCGGTGCCCCCTCCTGTCACTAGTCTTCTCTGTTTAGATGATGCCGGTACGGGTGAGGGATTTTTGGTTGACATATATCGTTGCTACTCTCTTCTGCCAAGGCCACTCGTCAGGACACGATGTAGTCTGGCTAAATCTGCACATGTCTGGCTGGTAGCTTCAAATGTATTTGCAATCCCCACCTATGGTTACGAGAACCTTACATTATCGTTTGTAGACATCAAATTTATCTGCAATTTTTTTGTTGCTGACCTCACATTGCTAATACTTGATGGAGATTTCCTCTCAAATTATCAGCTCGTGGTCAATGCTGCTCATCAACAGCTAGTCAATCCTGAATTTTACTTTTCAACACCTTTCCAACCAGCCCCCTCCGACCTCGCTCTCCCCATCATTGCACCCACAGATGCCTACTCCCACTTCCTCATGTCATACCCGGAAGTTTTCTGTCCAGAAATTCATCAAACGGCCGCGGTTCACACCAAACATGGGGTCTATCTGTATATTCAGATGACTAGGACGCCATTATCTGCCAGATTCCGGTGTCTCGCACCTGATCATTTGGAAGCTGCTAAACAAACGTTTGCGGAAATGGACATCATGGGCCTTTGCCAAAAGGACTCAAGCTCATGTTTGTCACCCTTACACATCATCTTGAAGAAAGATGGCTCTCTGATTTTGTGGAGGGATTACAGGCGCCTGAACATGCAGACAGGACTGGATCATTATTCCCTCCCAAACATCGCTGACATGACCTCCTACTTGCACAAAGCCATGGTGTTCTCCACAGTGTACCTCCTGAAGGAATATTATCAAGTACCAGGAATCCAATATATATCCCCAAGATTGCCATCACCACCCCTTTCGGTACATATACCTTCAATTACTCCTGTTGTGGCCTTCGTAATGCTGGGGTCACTTTTCAATGTCTCATGGATGGTATATTAGGGGACCTCCCCTTCTGTGCATGTCACTAGAACAACATACTTAAGTTCTTTTCCTCCACAAAGGAACACCTCCGTCTGCTATGCACTGTGCTTGACTGCCTTCAGTAGAACAGCCTTGTAGTATGGTATGAGAAATGTAACTTTTGCGCTAATGAAGTATCATTTTTAGGGCACCGCATCACTCCTAAAGGAGTCCACCATCTCTCTAAGAACGTAGCAGCCATTCAGAAATTAGCCATGCCCTCGACTAATAATGAATTTTTGGGCATTATCAACTATAATCATCTTTTGCTGCTAGCAGTCACGCCACTCTTGAGCCCCTCTCACCTCCCTCAAGGATGAGCCAAAGACCTGAAATGGGATAACCTTCAAAAAGCGTCCTTCTGTGATGCAAAGAATGCCCTATCAACCTCTGCTGCTCTAAATTTTCCAGTGGCACATGCACCTCTCCTTCTCTACACTGATGACAACGACGTCACTATTGGTGCAGTACTTGAGAGACTGGTCAATGGCTCGTCCCGCCCATTGGCCTTTTTCAGTAGAAATCTGTTCAAGGAGAATCTGGCTACTTTACCGTCTATGAATTACTGGCAGTGCACTTGGATGTCTGTCACTTTGGCCACTTCTTAGAAGGTACACCGTTAGCCATACGTGGAGACCACATGCCCTGTCAACATATTAGTTACCCTTTACCTGGTATTGGATTAAAATACCTGTATTTCATGGCAAATTACAAAAGTACATCAATGCACTGATTCAATATTAGATGTTTTTCCTAAACCTCACCATTGTTTTGCTCACATTCACGTTGATGTATTAAGCCCCGTATCCACATCACAATTACATCATTATCAGTTTACCGTCCTTGACCGCTCCACTCATCTGCCTGAAGCCATTCTCATTGAAACTGCTACATCAGCCTCATGTACATCGATCTTACTCTCAGGATGGATAGCAGGATTCGGTATGCTTGAGCATATTTCTTCTGATAGGGGTTTGCCTCTGCATTGTGGACGTCATTAACAAATCTCGAGGGAATTACCCCACATCAGACAATCGCCTACCTCCCTGATGCCTTCAGAATGGTTGAACGTTTTCACTGCACCCTCAAAGCAGTTTTGATGTCCAACTGCAAGGATTATCGAGCTTCCGTGGGTTATCCTAGAACTTATTCCTGATCTAGATATTAATCTCTGGCACCGTCGTTCAATTAGTTCATTATGTATGTTGCATAAGATTTTTCACAACTCTGACCATCCTTTACACTCAGATCTCCCTGGACAATTCTATCCTGTTCGTAATACTAGGCAGGCAGTTAATTCTAATAGCCAGGCCTTCTCCATCACGAGGCTCAATACTACGCAGTACTCTAGAAGTTTTATTCCATCTGTGACCAAGTTGTGGAATGATCTTCCTAATCGGGTGGTTGAATCAGTAGAACTTCAAAAGTTCAAAGTTGGAGCAAATGCTTTTTTGTTGACCAGGCAGACATAGTCTTTTTATAGTTTATTTATGACATATTTGTTTTTGATGTTGTTGATAGTTTATTATATGACATGTCTGTTTTGACGTTGTTTCTTATTTTAGAATGATTTATTGTTAATTTGTTCTCTTCATTTATTTATTTCCTTATTTCCTTTCCTTACTGGGCTATTTTTCCCTGTTGGAGCCCCTGGGCTTATAGCATCTTGCTTTTCCAACTAGGGTTGTAGCTTGGATAGTAATAATAATAATAATAAGGGCCACTCCTAGAGAGGCCTTAGATGTCATGGCAGCTGAAATGGTGTATTGCGAGGTTTTTTCTGTCTGCAACCTCTTTCTCATAAGTATTCATTTTCAATACCATCCTTTTTGTCCTTCTTTCAAGTGAAGTAGCTATCCTGGAGGGTACTTAGCCTTGCAAGCTGTGTAGGCTATGACACGTAGAGTGATTTTATCCTAGATTTTTTCTTTAGTTATCAGATATATCAGTCACTTCATATATATTTCTGTATATATTGTTTCTGTTACCCTTATTATTAAGTTTAGTTTTAGATATAATAAATCGGTTTTATTGTTTTTTATTTTTATTTTGTCAGCAGACATTAAGCAGAATCTAGGACAAGTATATCCTACACTTCACCAGTGCCATCTACCATAATTCCATCTTTGTAGACTGAATGCCAATATCCAAGACCTTAGTAAGCAGTTGCCTCCAGACAGTATGATATTCTATTATGCTCAGAAAATGTTGTTTTTCAAATGAGACACTCATCTGAGCTTCTTATTACAGGTTTTGAGGAACCAATAATTTTTAAATTGTATGCCATTCTAAGGGCGAGAGGAATTGGGGTGTTTATTATGACTGAGTACCGTGCAAATCATAATTCCCACTATGAATGTAAATGTTAAGAGATTCTGTTAAAAAAAATTGTGGCAGGCATAACAACTTCTATTTGTGTTCGATCTACCAGAATCCAGACATGGATGAATCTATTTTCTATTGTCTTCCTACTATTATGTCTAAGACACAAAATAAAATAATGGAAAACCAACTTATGCTCTTATTAGGGATTTCAACGGTCACCAAAAGGAGTTGTTGAATTATCATTCTTCTATTGATCACAATGGCTTAAGAGCTTTGGAATTTATCTCTAAATCTCCTTTGAGCAAAGTATAAGTGAAGCTACTCAGAGGTCTAGTTACTGCCTGAACATACTATATACTGACTTCATCGGCATTAGAACAATTTGGGTTGGAATGCAAGGAGAGAAATCTGATCCATCCTTAATATCTTAGTAAATATGAATGATCAGACTTTCTCATATGTGTGGTTCTGAAGTATATATATATATATATATATATATATATATATATATATATATATATATATATATATATATATATATATATATATATATATGTGTGTGTGTGTATATATATATATATATATATATATATATATATATATATATATATATATATATATATATATATATATATGTGTGTGTGTGTGTGTGTGTGTGTGAAAGCTTTTGATATAACTTCTGCCATCTTCAGCCTATCTGTAATTGTTACGATGCGAAATAAATAATAATTATCATAAATATATTGTCAGATGGATATGCTTCTAAGATCTACCGAACTAGGTCTAAAATGAAACCAAGCAAAGAAAATAAAGCCATATAAAAGATATGATTACTAATATAGTCTAGTTACCCATAGGAAACGAAGAATCCCCACCGAGAGGAGCAACCCACAGACCAGAAAACAGATCAATTGGTCATCCTGTTCATTTTCTTTATTAAACTTTATTTCAAGGTTCTTTGAATTTGACTAATCTAGAAACTGGTCTATAGGGTCTGGATTTTTAAAAAGTAAATATGTATTATCAACATATCGATGGTACAAGAAAGGATTAAATTCTACAGGACATTCACCCAACAATTTCCATTCACAATAAAATAAAAAACCTATTTGCTAAGGTTGGTCCACAGAGAAATACCATTGTCACTTCATCTATGTGCTCATATAACATGTCATTAATTAAACAACAATGTGGATGTAGTGGCAGCTAGTTCTAGTAGTGTTTTGAATTGGTTATTGTTGAAACCTTAATAATTGTCCACAAGGTTAGGGAAAAGTTGTTTAAAATTATTTGTAATGTTTTTTTGTGGAAAGGAATGTTTGTGAATAAACTTTCTATATCGCAGCTGCACATAATTAACTCTATAAATTCGCAAGTGTTCTTCAGAGTTTACTCATTTACCATGAGTTGGGAAGGCTTAGTGACTACTGTAGATGTTTAGACAGGTCATACAAACAAGTATTCATAGATAGGAAAATTTGTGTGAAAAAACACCTCTTGTTTGAATCTTTGGGACACCTTAGATAGTACCAAGTCGTGTTCCAGTTGCCATCATTTCAGAAGCTGTTTCGTTTGACAAATCATCATCTTTCTTCCACCTAAAAACTCTGTAGAGTAAATTAAGTGGTCCTCTGACATCAATTCTCTAAACATAGTCCTATCATTTAAAATGTCTTAAATTTTTCTTAGGTAATAAGCTTTATCCATTATTAAAACTCCATGACCCTTCTCAGGTATAGTTATAATTATAATTGAGTCTTTAGCTAAGTTTCTCAAAATTTCAATATTTTTTTTTATTACTAGAGAAAATACTTTTTTAGGTTAGAAATTATAAAAATTTCTTCTATGTGATGTTTTGTATAGCTCGTTTAAATTCACATCCTTGGCTGCATAATTTGAAACCTCCTTGTTAAGGTAGGAATACAAGTTTTCAAATGATAAAAAATATCCATAAGAGTTTATGGGGGAAGGAGGGGAGTTTAAATTTCAACCAATATGCTAATAGTCCTGCTTCCTTGGGTGATAATTTACCACTTGAATGATTGAAAATGACTCTTTTGGGGTAACCAGAAGGGTGTACTATCTAAAATATTGCGAAAGTGATGGACAGCCAAGTGCACTGCTAGCAATTAGCCATTGAAGGTAGAGCAGCCGGATTCCACCTTAGACAGTTTTCTAGTAAAAAGGCCATTGTGTAGGGCGAGCCATTGACCACCTGCTCAAAGACTGCCCTAATAGCGACGTCACTGGCATCAGTGGAGAGAAGGAGGGGTGCATGTGGCATAGGGAAAGTGAGAGCAGCAACGGTTGATTTTACATTCTTCGTGTTGCAGAAGGCCACTTCTCGAAAGTGACCCTACTTCAGGTCTTTTGGCTTGCCTTTAAGGGACGCATAGATGTGGGCAAGAGTAGCAGCGATGGCTGGCAGGAAACGGTGATAATAGTTGATCATGCACAAGAATTCCTACAGTGCTTTGATGGACGACCTTGTATGGTAGATCTAAATGACTGCTAACTTTTTAGGGAAAGAGTTCACTCCCTCTGGAGTGATGTGATGCCCTGAGAACAGTACTTCGTTGGCACCAAAGGTACACTTCTCATACTGGATTACAAGACCGTTCTGTTGTAGGCGGTCGAGCGCAATTCGTAGATGATGGCTGTGTTCCTCTTTGAAGGAAGAGAACACAATTATTTTGTCTACGTAACATACACAGAAGGGGAGGTCCTCTGAGATGCCGTCCATGAGACGTTGAATTTTGACCCCTGCAATATGAAGGCCAAAACAGGAGTAATTAAAGAGGTATGTGACAAAAGGGGCAGTAACGTTGGGTATGGGGATATCTTCTGTGCGTGTACCGACTTTTCGTCCGATGTCACTTCGTCCGAAGACACTTCGTCCACGTCATTTTGTCCAATGTCTTTTCGTCCGGTGGACTTTTGGTCCAACGACGTATGGTCCAATTTTGAAAGAAAAAACCTTAGCCAATCTATAACTTCCTCAATAGAAAATTAAACCTTGTAAGGACCACTTTCTCCCTTGTTGTTCATAATAATAATTGCCAAACTCCAAAGTAGAGGAGTGAAAATAACTATATACGAAAGTAACATTAAATGGAAGTGTCTGACGGTATAAAAAAAAAAAAAAAAAAATATGCTCAACAAAACTACTCTTTGCGGAATAATAACTTTGAAGCGTAGCTGATTCTTTTAGTATTAAATGTAAGAAGTATAAAAACTAACATCTGAAGTGAAAATAAAAAAAAAAACAGAAGTTGATAATTCTCATAGTATCACGTAAAATAATGAATGATTAAAAAAAAAAAAAGAATTCGAATGATTGTGTGAATGTGAAGGCGCGCTGAACACCGCTGCCATTTCTCACACATCCAGTGTTCTTTTCCAAGTTTTGTATTAGTCGAATGAAATTCGTAGGAATAATTACTTTCACCTACTAAGTTTCTTTTCTTCTCCGTTGATTGTATGAACTTTGCCATTTTGCAGCACACAATAGAGAGAGAGAGAGAGAGAGAGAGAGAGAGAGAGAGAGAGAGAGAGAGAGAGAGAGAGAGAACGTTAAGCATGACTAATGGAGTAATTAGAAAATGAGCATATTACTATATCATAAAAGCCAATAAGGTATAAACTTTTAACACAGAAGTGCAGTAAACGGTAATAACAATCCCTTATAACACTTGTGTTCTTTATAAGTTGGACCAAATGTCGTAGGACCAAAAGTCCACCGGACGAAAAGACATTGGACAAAAAGACGTGGACGATGTGTCGTCGGACGAAGTGACATTGGACAAAAAGACCACCCACCCTTCTGTGTTTATGAGCACCTGATAATACCTCTTCAGCAAGTTGAGTGTGACGAAAACCATAGTTTTGTGCAAATAGGAGGTCACATCAACGATGTCTGGGAGGTTGGTACTGAAACAGTTTTGTCTGCATGTCCAGACACCTGTATTCCCCACATGGATATAAAGACCCAACTTTCTTAAGGACAATGTGTAAGAGTGACGACAATGGGCTTAATGCCTTTTGGTCCAGGAGATAGGATTTGAGGTCTTTGCACGATAGGGGGTATGTTCTTGTTTGCACAGCCAATCAGAGATTTCCGAGAAAGTGTCCACGGGGATAGCCACGAGAATGTAATCAGCTTTGGTGGTTGACCGAGTTACGCCCATTATGTGAAACTGGACTTCAGCATGCTGGAACCAGGCGAACGTTTCTCCACTGGTGAAGGACAGTAGATTCAGATGCATGGCTTTGATAGCAGGGTCTGAGGGTGGCATCCTCAAACAATAAGGCACAGTAGTAAGGGGGAATGCGGGAGGGAGTTGTTCACTTTAGTGGTCACCAATGTGCCCCGAGCTGTTAGGTTGTAACTATGAGACTCTCTTGAATGCAAGTTACTGAACTTTATTTGGTCGGAGCTTAAGCAATTATACAATCCGTTCCAGTCAAGAACGGCACAAATTTTCAAACACAATGGTGCAGCAAAATGCTGAAATGAACAAGTTATCAATCAGAGGGGAGAGCGATAACGACAATATTCAATAAATAAGCAATAGTCTTACAGGGTACGTACGTATTTGATACACGTGCGGTACAAAGTAGATACTTTTACTGTTAAAAAAAGAATGAACTATGGAAATACTTTCAAAGACCATTTAAAACTAGACGGCAAAGGAAGAAGCTAGACCATATGTTTTTCTCTTTTTTATTTATTTTTTTTTACGAGGAAATAATTAATCTATACACTAATATGCTAGGCGATAATCTCTTTATCTATAATAGAAAGAAACAAAGCAGTGTCCCATATGTCAACCGAAAAATAACCCTCCTCCAATACTGTATACAAGAATCAAGAATAGCAAATTAAACAATAGAATTTTCCTGCGTTCGATTAAATATTTGTAAAGCTTATAATTTCCTTGATAATAGATTGTGCGTTATTACAAATCAATATGCATTCCTAATAACTAGGATCCTAATGTCTCTTCTCGCTGTCTTGTTTTAATAACATGATTAAACATAAGCACAATATCCAGATCATTTTGGGAGAAAATTCCCTTTTAGTTTTAAATTTTCGTTCTCTATTGTTCCGTAATTCGTTTGCGATACGTTGTAAATCACTTCTCCCAGTTTGACTTAAAAGCATAAGTAGCAATATCCGATATGGCTATTATTTGGTATTATTAGTCAAAGAGAAAAATTCAGATAGAGCATATAGTTTCATCTATCTTTTTTTTCACTTCCTGTTCTCATTTATATAATTTGCGGGATTTTACAAATATTGTTAATGAACATGATGAAGATATAATGAGTGATCACTATCAGAGGAAGTACATTAGGAAATTTTGAAATATATTTCAAGAAGAAAGAGAGAGAGAGAGAGAGAGAGAGAGAGAGAGAGAGAGAGAGAGAGAGAGAGAGAGAGAGAGAGAGAGAGAGAGAGTTGAAATTACCAAGCTGGTAAGAAAAGGAATTTTATGGCCCAAACTTATGATGAAACTGGAGCTCTAGCTCCTTTGAAGTTGTTATCGAGAGACTGCGCATCATATTATTTTCCAATATTAGTTCAAGAATTTCAAACGGTAGAAATATCTCTCTCTCTCTCTCTCTCTCTCTCTCTCTCTCTCTCTCTCTCTCTCTCTCTCCACATTTACATACTACATGTTTCTTTAAAACTTATAGGAAATAAGACATTAATCTGATAAGCTTGAATGCATTCATTTATCAAGAAATGCGTTACCATACAGAAATAAATCTCCTGCACACTCCATTACATTCGAAAATTTTATCTTTACAATCTTCTCTAAAAGGATTTTGTCTTTAGAATGATCGTAATACCTTGTGAAATAGATACCATTAGACACTACAGAAATACTGTCCCCAAAGTAGCCGTAAAGCTCGCTAACCTTTGCATACCCATCATATACAGTATTTGCATTTACATCCAAGTGAATAATAGATGATTTTGAAAGGCAAAAATGCCATCATTAATTCAAGATAGCCCATTTTTTTTTTTTTTTTTTTTAATGAATGACATGATATAATTCCAGCTTGACGAGCACTTTCCATTTCCTAATATATAGGAGTTACAAAGCAACATTCTCATGCAGAAGGGGGTTTCATACACTGAATATTTAATTTTTAAGCTTGTGTATATAATAGATTCTACACGATATTTTAGTAAGGGCAGACAAATACAACCACTCTCTAATGCTTCAAAATGAGAGGGAGAATTTGAAACATATTGTAATTGTTATGTATTGGTTTGTTGGACTGAATTCAGAGAACCACAGCAGGACTTTGATTCCCTTCAATATGTTACAACACTTTTACCAAGGAACCTTCCTGGCGTATGTTTACCTAAATTGAATTAGCTTTTTACCTCTATATATCGTAAATCTATACTACGTTCATTCCCCAATAACATTCTTCAATAACCATCGTATATTTCTGAAAAAAATTTTAGTACCTCATCACATTTCAAGATAAAATAAAATAATTAGTTACCCATAGGTGTCAAATTGGTGAGATATTCTATATTAGCATCCTTTAATCAATGTTTTCTCCTAGATTCTTTTCCTTTTCAAGAGGGTGGCAGAGTAGGTGCCTGCAGTGCCAGTTAACGTAAGTGTTTAAACCCACTAGCAAATCAAACTTGAGGAAATAAAAAGAAAAATAATTTTGAATGTCAAACATTAATTTTTCCTAAGAATGGTAAAACTGGGAAGTATTCGAATATGGTAAACAAGTGATTTCAGTTCATTGTTAATCCTCATTAAAATGAAGTCCTGACATTTGTGAAAAATAAAAAATGTAATTTTGCTCTCATTTTTTTCTGAGACAGTGAAGAAAAAGTCCTTTCAAAGTTTATATATCTCTATTCTGTTGTTCTTGAGTTCTTTTGCATATCAAAGTGATATTAAACTAAGTTCTTTTTTAAATAATACAGTTATTCCCTTCATACACATGTACATACGAATATCCATATCTTGAATAGTAAATTGACATCATTTTGAATAACTTTCTATTCTATATTTATATCTTTAAACGGAAATTCGTCTCTTTTTTTGTAACTTGTTTTCAGAGAAAAACAACAGAACAGTCACTGCAACATTCCTCTATTATTATTATTATTATTATTATTATTATTATTATTATTATTACTAGCTAAGCGGCAAACATAGTTGGAAAAGCAAGATGCTATAAGGCCAAGGGCTCCAACAGGGAAAAGTAGCCCAGTGAAGAAAGGAAAAAAGGAAAAATAAAATATTTTGACAACAACACCATGAAAATAAATATTTCTTCTATACACTACAAAAACTTTGAAAAAACAAGAGGAAGAGAAATAAGACAGAAAAGTGTGGCCGAGTGTACCCTCGAGCAAGAGAACTCTAACCCAAGAGAGGGGAATCCTATAGTATAGAGGCTATGGCACTACCCTAGACTAGTGAACAATAGTTTATTTTTGGAGTGTCCTTCTCCTAAAAGAGCTGATTACCATAGATAAAGAGTATCTTCTACCCCTATCAAGAGGAAAGTAGCCACTGAACTATTATAGTGCAATAGTTAACCCCTTAGATGA
>NC_090742.1:91150397-91180397 GCF_036898095.1 Palaemon carinicauda | reverse complement strand
TGATGACGTCTTCAAAGCTGTGTCTGACTTTTTCCAAGAACATGACATATTCTGGGAAAAACTGATTGGCCTGTACACTGATGGAGCTCCAGCCATGTTGGGAACACGCTCAGGCTTCGTCATAAAGGAGAAAGAAAAGGCTCCATCGGTAATTTCTACACACTGCTTCATACATTGCCAGGCTTTGGCAGCAAAAACACTACCCTCGAAACTCCAGAAACATCTCAACATCATGATCAATATTGTGAACCACATAAAGCATAGAGCTCTCAACACACGACTGTTTATGAAGTTGTGTCAAGATGTGGAAACAGAGCATGAGACTGATTTTCCACACTAATGTGCGCTGGCTGTCAAAAGGTAACCTGTTGGGACCCTTGTACGAGCTTCGAGAAGAGGTAGCACTGTTTTTAGAAATTGAACAAAATGAGTACCTTGCCACATTTAATTCAGAGGAGGTAGGCTTGTCCTTGGCATACCTTGTTGATATTTTTGAAGCTTTAAATGTATTGAACCGACAGTTACAGGGAAAAAATACAACTATAATTGCTCACTCCGATGCAATTCGAGCATTCATTGGCAAGCTGCAGGTGTGGAAGCGTCGCATCCTAAAGAAGAACATATCATCCTTTCCTCGTCTGAATGAAATCTTGAATGAGGGGAGCTTCAGTGACAGCCCTAAAACTGAGATCAAAGATCACCTTAAAGGACTGGAAAATGAGTTTCAACCTTATTTCCCTAGAATCGGTGAGAGGATGTTTGTATTCAGTCTTGCCAGGAACCCCCTTTCCCCTGAAGTTGATGATGTTACAGAAGATTTACAAGAGCAGTTCCGAGAACTGAAGTTTAATTCTGTGGCAAAAGATTATTTTACCTCTCTTGGTATGGAAAAGTTTTGGATAAAATATTTTTCAGTTTACCAGAGAATCAGTCAGCGAATCCTAGAAGTGATTGTCTCCTTTTCGTCTACTTAACTTTGTGAAGCAGGGTTCTCAGCATTTGTTTGAATCAAAACGAAGAAGAGAAATAAGCTTGAAGTGGCAAGTGATCTCCGATATGCATTGAGCCAAACACCACCAAATATTCCCCGACTAGTTGCTCAAAAGAGCCAGTATCACCCATCCCACTGATGAGTAGCACTAAGTCAAAAAGGCCACTGGCTATAATCCATTTTTTCTATAATATTACAAGTAGTTAAAATAGTAACAAGGAAAAAAAATGTAATTATGATGTCTTTTGTTTTACAATACTACATAAAAATGGATAAATTAATCACTAAGGAGGTTGTGTAATATTTTTTTTATGTGGTCATGATCCATGAATGATTGTACTAAGAGTAAAAATTATGTTTATTTCTGCAGTAATTAGTATTTTTTCTAGTATTTTCAATCAATGTAATGACTGTAATCTGTATAATGCTAAAACAGTTTGAAACAAGATTAAGAAGAAATTTTGTTTCATCATAATATATTTATTTTACCCATTTTTTCCGAACAATATTTATTCTATTGAAATATAGTACAGTGCATTCCTATAAAAAATCAACAGCAATAAAACAAAAATCTATCATTCATCCATATACTCACATAACCAATGAAGTATATTAACATACAAAACGCAAAATATTGTTTATAAAAACAGTACATACATACATACGGTACTTCCTAGTTTGGCAAAAATTTCAAGGGTTGGGAGGGGGGCATGGGATCTATGCTTAATGCAGAAGGGGGGTGCAAGGCAAAAAAGTTTAAGAACCACTGGTCTATATACATGTACATGTATTTACGCAATTTTATATATATATATATATATATATATATATATATATATATATATATATATATATATATATGTATATATATATATATATATATATATATATATATATATATTTATATATATATATATATATTATATATATATATATATATATATATATATATATATATATATATATATATATATATATTTATATATATATATATATATATATATATATATATATATATATATATGTATATATATGTATATGTATATACATACATATATATATATATATATATATATATATATATATATATATATATATATATATATATATATAGACTGAGCAGCCTGTCCCTGATATATCATATTCTTGTAAAATTTATATGAAATCCCAAGCAGACTGGAATGGGATTTTACATGATCTTTTGTGCTTGAATTGGTCACAATTATATAATAGTGTAGATCCTGTTGTCCCTTTGAATGAGAATCTAGTCAACATAATTGATAGGCGTATCCCTTCTCGTGTGCTAAGGTATCGAGTGAAGGACAAACCGTGGTTCAATGATGATTGTAGACGTGCTTATTTGGAGAAACAGGAGGCCTATCATCTTTGGAAGGGGAACAGATCAGATTTGACCTGGAACAACTATACTCAGCTTCGAGCTTTTGCTCAGAGAGTTTATGTCTCAACTGAAAAGGAGTACAATTTAACCATAAAAGAAACACTTTCTGGTACAACTCAGGAACATAAATGGTGGTCTACCCTTAAATCTGCACTCTTTGGTGTAGATGCAACAGTTCCTCCTTTACTTAAACCAGATGGCTCCGTCACTCACTGTCCAAAGGAAAAGGCAACCCTTTTGGCTGATGTTTTTGACAGTAAACAGAGTCATGAAAAACTTGAACTTCCTCATTCCTGTTTTCCTGAGGCTAAACTAACTAGTTTAGCTTTTCGATCTCGTGAGATTAAAGCTCTGTTGATGGACCTTGATGCTTATGGAGGTGTAGACCCAAATGGTATATTTCCTTTGTTTTTTATAAAGACAGCAGATTTCTTAGCTCCAAATTTATCTGTTATTTTGCGCAAGTTAGCAAGAAGAGGAGCTTTTAGCACTAGTTGGAGAATTGGTAATGTTACTCCTCTATGTAAATGTGTTTGTGGTAGCTCAAGTCCCACTGATTACCGCCCAATTTCCATAACTCCCATATTATCTAAAGTTTTTGAACGTCTTCTGGCAAAACGTCTTAATAGGTTTGCTGAAGGTAATCATCTACTCCCTAGTTTGCAATTTGGTTTTCGTAAAGGCCTTGGAGCATGTGATGCCCTTCTTACAATCTCCAATGCTGTACAGAAATCCCTTGATTGTGGTCGGGAAGTTCGTATGATTGGCCTTGATTTTAGTGCTGCCTTTGACCGTGTTAATCATGAGGCCCTTGTTTTCAAACTGAAACAGTTGGGAGTGGGTGGGTTGTTTCTTAGCATTATTATTGATTTTTTAAGTAATAGATCTCAAAGAGTTGTTGTTGATGGGCACCATAGTGATTATAGGAATGTGATATCCGGTGTTCCACAGGGTAGTGTTCTTGGCCCATTACTTTTCATACTATATACACATGACATGTGGTTTGGCCTAGAAAACAAGCTTGTTGCATATGCAGATGATGCAACTCTCTTTGCATCAATTCCATCCCATGAATGTAGATCTGGGGTTGGTGAATCCCTTAATAGAGATTTAGCTAGAATTAGTGCATGGTGCAAATTATGGGGTATGAAGTTGAATCCTAACAAAACTCAAAGTATGATTGTAAGTAGGTCAAGGACGGTGGCTCCTCAACATCCGGATCTCAGTATTGATAATGTTTCTTTAAATATGTATGACTCTTTCAAAATTTTAGGTGTGATTCTCGACAGTAAATTTACTTTTGAGAAACATATAAGGTCTCTGTCTTCTTCAATTGCACAAAAAATAGGCTTATTGAGAAAGTCTTTCAAGATTTTCGGTGATCAATCTATTCTGAAGAAGTGTTTTAATTCTTTCATTCTACCTTGTTTTGAGTATTGTTCTCCTGTTTGGTCTTCAGCTGCTGATTCTCATCTTAATTTGTTGGACAGAAACTTACGGTCTATTAAATTTCTTATTCATGATCTAGATATTAATCTCTGGCACCGTCGTTCAATTAGTTCATTATGCATGTTGCATAAGATTTTTCATAACTCTGACCATCCTTTACATTCAGATCTCCCTGGACAATTCTATCCTGTTTGTAATACTAGGCAGGCAGTTAATTCTAATAGCCAGGCCTTCTCCATCACGAGACTCAATACTACGCAGTACTCTAGAAGTTTTATTCCAGCTGTTACCAAGTTGTGGAATGATCTTCCTAATCGGGTGGTTGAATCAGTAGAACTTCAAAAGTTCAAAGTTGGAGCAAATGCTTTTTTGTTGACCAGGTGGACATGAGTCTTTTTATAGTTTATTTATGACATATTTGTTTTTGATGCTGTTAATAGTTTATATATGACATGTCTGTTTTGACGTTGTTACTGTTTTTAGAATGATTTATTGTTAATTTGTTCTCTTCATTTATTTATTTCCTTATTTCCTTTCCTCACTGGGCTATTTTTCCCTGTTGGAGCCCCTGGGCTTATAGCATCTTGCTTTTCCAACTAGGGTTGTAGCTTGGATAGTAATAATAATAATAATATATATGTATATATGTATATATATATATATATATATATATATATATATATATATATATATATATATATATATATATATATATATATATATATATATATATATAAGTAGTAGGAAATATGCCTTGGCTGCTCACTTTTTTGGGGCATTGCCTTGGCTGCTCAGTGGTCTATTGCCTTGGCTGCTCAGTGGGCCATTGCCTTGGCTGCTCACTTTTTGGGGCTAATGCCTTGGCTGCTCAGTGGGCTAATGCCTTGGCTGCTCAATTTTAGAGGCCATTTTTAGGATTGCTCAGTCCGTTTGGAGATTTAAACGTAAGGTTTTGTTTCTTTTGGGGCCATTGCCTTGGCTGCTCAGTGGGGCATTGCCTTGGCTGCTCACTTTTTAGGGTCATTGCCTTGGCTGCTCACTTTTTTGGGCCATTGCCTTGGCTGCTCAGTGGGCCATTGCCTTGGCTGCTCACTTTTTGGGGTTAATGCCTTGGCTGCTCAGTGGGGCATTGCCTTGGCTGCTCAGTGGGGCATTGCCTTGGCTGCTCATTTTTAGGGTCATTGCCTTGGCTGCTCACTTTTTTGGGTCATTGCCTTGGCTGCTCAGTGGGCCATTGCCTTGGCTGCTCACTTTCTGGGGCTAATGCCTTGGCTGCTCAGTGGGGCATTGCCTTGGCTGCTCACTTTCTGGGGCTAATGCCTTGGCTGCTCAGTGGGTCATTGCCTTGGCTGCTCACTTTTTGGGGCTAATGCCTTGGCTGCTCAGTGGGCTAATGCCTTGGCTGCTCACTTTTAGAGGCCATTTTTAGGATTGCTCAGTCCGTTTGGAGATTTAAACGTAAGGTTTTGTTTCTTTTGGGGCCATTGCCTTGGCTGCTCAGTGGGCATTGCTTTAGCTGCTCACTTTTTGGGGCTAATGCCTTGGCTGCTCAGTGGGGCATTGCCTTGGCTGCTCACTTTCTGGGGCTAATGCCTTGGCTGCTCAGTGGGCCATTGCCTTGGCTGCTCACTTTTTGGGGCTAATGCCTTGGCTGCTCAGTGGGCTATTGCCTTGGCTGCTCACTTTTAGAGGCCATTTTCAGGATTGCTCAGTCCGTTTGGAGATTTAAACGTAAGGTTTTGTTTCTTTTGGGGCCATTGCCTTGGCTGCTCAGTGGGGCATTGCCTTGGCCGCTCACTTTCTGGGGCTAATGCCTTGGCTGCTCAGTGGGGCATTGCCTTGGCTGCTCACTTTCTGGGGCTAATGCCTTGGCTGCTCAGTGGGCCATTGCCTTGGCTGGTCACTTTTTGAGGCCATTGTCAGGATTGCTCAGTCCGTTTGGGAATTTAATCATAAGGTTTTGTTTACAAACAAGCCCCCCCCAGGCTATTACCCCCCCCCAGGCTACTACCCCCCAGGCTATTACCCCCCCCCCCCCCAGGCTACTTTACCCCCCCCCCCCGTCCTCAGGGTGCGTTTTCTGTGTCTATGGTCACCGGCAGGCTTGGAGTTGTCTATCTGAATGACGCACCCTTCTTTCCCCCTCCCTCCCCCTCCCTAGGGGGGCGTGTTCTGTGTTTGTGGTCACCGACAGGCATGGAGTTCTCTATCTTAATGACACATGCCCCTAGATAGTGACATTGTTCCTACCGAGCACGCAGTTTGTTTGTTTGTTTGTTTTTATTATAAGACACGCATTTGTATGCAGACGAGGCTCTTCTCCCCCTTGACCACATTCCTTTCAATTTAATCTATGGAAAAGTACCCATCTCTCTGTGCATTTTTTTTTAATCCTAAGAGAGACACACACACTCATGTGCCAACGTGAGGCAATCGAGTTCACACGCCTCCCCCACCGTTATCTCTCTCTCTCTCTCTCTCTCTCTCTCTCTCTCTCTCTCTCTCTCTCTCTCTCTCTGTCCATTTGCTTTAATGCCTTTCGCTTGCATTAGCATATATGGGTAATAATCACTTACATTGCCATATATGGGTAATAAAAAAACATATTACAACTTAGTTTCTTTTATTATACGAAGCATACGTGTAAAATAACATTTCATGAATAAAGACATAGCATTTAGTGGGAAAAAAATCTGACCCTAACATTTGCACGCGGCAAAATAACATTTCGTGAATAAAGACATAGCATTTAGTGGGAAAAAAATCTGGGCCTAAAACATTCATTTGAAACCCTAACATTTTCACGCTTAAAAGCGGTAGGAAAACATTTTTAATTACGTTTCTTCAGCACTTGGCATATCTTCACTGAAAATTCAGGTTTTGTATATTTCCAGATGTACATACACGGTCTTGAATTTAAATGGAGAAGATAGTATAATAACACTGTTACGTCATTTTCCTTTAAGTCGGTGGTGGATAAATGCTTCCTGATTTTCCTTAGGGTGGCGCAAACTCCATTTAGACTTACGCTATGCGTAAAATATAGGCAGAAGAATGCGCACAAAGCCGAATTGTAATTTTGCACTCGCATATTATTTATGAAACACTTCATGGAAGAATACCTTCGTAGAAAATCAGTAAAGTATACCGAATGATCTTTTGGCTGCATCCCCAATGGGTAATAAAAAAAAAATATAATGTTTTCTACCTGACTTTTCTGTATTATAAATACAACCCAATGCCCGATTTCGCGATACTGATGTGATGGCAGAGTATTCACAATAAGTAAGATGGGTTTTGTCCTTATCAAGGGTATCTTGAAGTCGACCAATGAGGCCCTCCTCCCCCCTGACCACATTCCTTTCAATTTAAGCCTATGGAAAAGTACCCATATCTCTGTCCATTTTTTAATTTTTTTTTTTTTTTTTTCAATAAGTAGCGAAATGTATGCCAAGATTTCAAGACTACATCACTATTGCGTTGCTTATATTGATAATAACAACAGTAACAATATTAAAATTTACGGTATTAATCATAACAATAACAATATATTTAATTTTATTCGATTGTAGTGCACGGTTTACTTTATTGATGAGAGAAAAAAACAATAAACAATTTACATTTACTTCATCCCTTTAAGAAATTGAAGAGTTTAATCTTTATTCCTCGGCAATACAGCTGATCATATTATTTATAATGTTCCGTTGCCGTATAATTTTACGAACTTTCGAATATGAAATGAAAGATATGTGGATGTTTTATGCAATCCCTATCACTAAAGACGTATGTTAAGGGATATATGAAAATTAGTTCCACGTATGTTAACTCTTTACCAACTAATATCCTTCACAAACATACACAAGCGCGCGCGCACGCACACACACACACACACACACACACCTATCTATTCCTTACTTGTTACAAAATCCAGTATTGCAATCGTGTATGTTATTCCAAAATCAGAGTTTAAGCGAAGAGGAAGTTTCTCCAAAATCAGAGTGGATCTGACTTCTTTTTATATTAATGAAAATCGTTTAAGCAAAGAGGAATTATTTGGTAATCTCAGTCTTGTCAGGGGTATGAGGAGAGAGTCGAATATGGAAAGAATTGGTCATTCTTTTCTATACCTCTTCTCGTCTTCCCTTACTGAATTGGGGCAAGTTGTTGGGTTCTCCGAAAAACTGATTATGACTAGGATCCTTCAGTTCGGTATTATGCCTAATTCAAATGGAATGGTAGATTGTCTCTTCGAAGAAGAAACCCGATATTAATTTTTGAAGATTCAAGTAAGCAATGTGTGAAAAAAATGGATCATCAAACAGCCCGCTAAGTTGTAATATGTTTTTTTATTACCCATATATGGCAATGTAAGTGATTATTACCTATATATGCTAATGCAAGCGAAAGGCATTAAAGCAAATGGACAGAGAGAGAGAGAGAGAGAGAGAGAGAGAGAGAGAGAGAGAGAGAGAGAGAGAGAGAGAGAGAGAGAGAGAGAGATAACGGTGGGGGAGGCGTGTGAACTCGATTGCCTCACGTTGGCACATGAGTGTGTGTGTCTCTCTTAGGATTAAAAAAAAATGCACAGAGAGATGGGTACTTTTCCATAGATTAAATTGAAAGGAATGTGGTCAAGGGGGAGAAGAGCCTCGTCTGCATACAAATGCGTGTCTTATAATAAAAACAAACAAACAAACAAACTGCGTGCTCGGTAGGAACAATGTCACTATCTAGGGGCATGTGTCATTAAGATAGAGAACTCCATGCCTGTCGGTGACCACAAACACAGAACACGCCCCCCTAGGGAGGGGGAGGGAGGGGGAAAGGAGGGTGCGTCATTCAGATAGACAACTCCAAGCCTGCCGGTGACCATAGACACAGTAAAAGCCCCATGTGGGCGGGGGGGGGGGGGGGGTGGTAGTAGCCTGAGGGAAAAGGGGGGGGGGGGTTGTTTGAAAACAAACCTTATGTTTAAATCCCCAAACGGACTGGGCAATCCTGACAATGGCCTCAAAAAGTGAGCAGCCAAGGCAATGGCCCACTGAGCAGCCAAGGCATTAACCCCAAAAAGTGAGCAGCCAAGGCAATGGCCCATTGAGCAGCCAAGGCAATGGCCCAAAAAAGTGAGCAGCCAAGGCAATGACCCTAAAACGTGAGCAGCCAAGGCAATGCCCCACTGAGCAGCCAAGGCAATGGCCCCAAAAGAAACAAAACCTTACGTTTAAATCCCCAAACGGACTGAGCAATCCTGACAATGGCCTCAAAATGTGAGCAGCCAAGGCAATGGCCCACTGAGTAGCCAAGGCAGTAGCCCCAAAAAGTGAGCAGCCAAGGCAATGCCCAACTGAGCAGCCAAGGCAATGGCCCCAAAAAGTGGGCAGCCAAGGCAATGACCCCAAAAAGTGAGCATATTTCCTACTACTTTATATATATATATATATATATATATATATATATATATATATATATATATATATATATATATATATATATATGTGTGTGTGTGTGTATATATATATATATATATATATATATATATATATATATATATATATATATATATATATATATATATATATATGTGTGTGTGTGTGTGTGTGTGTTTGTGTATGTGCGTGTGTGTGTTTTTGTGTATGTGCGTGTGTGTGTGTTTTGTGTGTGTGCGTATTGTTTAAAACTCAGTTTGTAATTCATAGCATTATTTTTTCACTCTACTCTATTTATATGTCTATGCTAATATACGCTAACAAACTTGTTCTTCGATATACACAGTGTATAATTTGAGTTCTCTTGGAATCAACACCAAAATAAATTGCCCACACAAAACAACACTATGACGTCAGTATCTCGAAGGATAATAATAGATGCAAATCTGGACAAACAGTCTATATTAATCCTTCAATACCTGCAGTTCAGCAAACAGATGATGAATCACAAAGGCTTTAATCATCACCATCATCGCCATCTCAATTATCGTGTTCATAACTGGTAAAGGTCATCGAATCATGACATGCAGCTTTAATAAGTTATAATTATTAGTCCAGAAATTCTGTTTAATGAGTTTCTGGATAAAATTAATTTAGATTCCGATAGCTGTGAGTTGTGACCTTTTTTCGCTCATTAAACGTATCATTCATTACGCTTGGATTGAGGATAACGGATTCAAGTCCGTTATAAATGATGTGTCTCCGTCAGGCCCAGTCACACTCATCTTGCTCTTTCAGTAAGTTTTCCTATTTAGGCACGCTATTTTTTTTTTCTTTTTTTTAAAGAATTTTCACAAGTGAATTTCATGCGAGGTAGAGGCCCGGCAACCTTTTTCTAAATCCTAGCTTTTGTGGCCATTTATCATTTGGTACGGTAACACTTGTGAGGTATAGTTTGGGATGGAACACGATACAATAGCACTAGCTTCCCGATTACTGCCTCAATTGCCATACCACTCACAGTGCACCCATGTTAATGTATTAAAACTCACACGTTAATACGCATATGCTTATATCTAGATACAGTTGTTATAATCTTCCCGTGCAAAGGAGTTTTTTTTTTTACTTTTATTAAGAAAATATACAGTTTACAAGTTAATTTTTACAAATACATATTTATATAAACATATAATTTATATTTTGATATTGGTTTTCCTAATATGGTTTATAATTCATCATTAGCATATACTAACATTAGTCATATTAATATTTACATAACATAAAGACTAACTGATAATGCAATAAATCAAGATTACTATAATTTATATATTTTAAACTTCAATTATCATTAAGGAATTTCTCACACTAATTTACTAATTTTTATCTAAATTAACATATTCTTTTGTAAAATGTAAAAGACATTTATCCTCTAGTGTCTTGAACAATATAAATCTTGTCTTGAATATTCTACTTTTAATAAAGGAGATCATTCTTAACTCATCTGCTGAGGGCATTACCTTATGAAGGTACCAGATCCCAATTATAAATTCACTTATTAATAACATTGCTGTGTTTCAGTCTCTTTTAGAATAGGCCTGAAAATCCAGTTTTAAAACCTTTAGAAAACTTTGTGTGTGTATTTTACAAACCTTGTTCAAAAATGTTTTAATCCAATTCACAACTGTTCCTCTAAATCTACAAAAATATACTAAGTGCATAATTGTTTCAGGCTCTCCACAATTACCACACAAACAACTGTCCGTAATGTTCATCATAAATAACCTATCCTTTGTAGCGAAGACTTCGTGGCTGTATTTAAACAATATTTCTCTATTTACTGGATCAATCCACTTGTTATTCAAATTTTCCCATATTATATTCCAGTTAAACAACGGATAACTTTCTTTAATACTTGGCAGAACTGATTCACCTCTCAGCATGTGAGAGTAAATGTGTTTTAATTTCAGCAAAGGATAGGTCTTTGCCTTTATTACAGAGTGAAATATCGTCATTATTTTGTCATAATATGGAGTGCTAAAAATGGTAGATTCACTAAATCTGTTAAAATCAACAAGATAAGAAAGCCTCAGCTTACAATAATATGCAGCTATTTCACATCCCATTAATCTATTGACAATACTTTTGTAAAAGCTGTTGAAAAGCATACAATTGGCTTTCACAGTTAGATTTACAATACCACATCCACCTTGACTCTTTAGAAGATACATAGTTTTCCTTTTAATAGGTTGATAATTCCCATTCCAGAGATATTTGAAGGTACACTTTTCTATGTACTTACCAATATTAGCTGGAATGGGAAATACCTGAGACACATACCATGCCTTTGATAATACAGTTACATTAATTATTACACTCTTTTGGAATAAAGTTAGTCTTCGTTTATAAAGTGGCCCTATCATTTTTGAAATATTATCCTTGATATTTTCCCAGTTCACCCTTACAGATAGTTCATAATCATTATTATGGATTATACCTAGGATTTTAAAACTGCCTTGTTTCACTTCTATCCCTGTTTCTGGCCATTTGAGTTTGTCTTTCCACGAGCCAATTCCTACAATGTAAGTTTTCTTTTTATTAAGTTTCGCTCCACTTGCCTTTTCGTACTCATTAATAACCCGTGAAGTTTCCTCAATACCTTCCAACTTATTGACAATAATAGTGCTATCATCTGCAAAGCCAACCACTACAATTTTTAACCGATTCGGAAGATCTGGAGAAAAAGTTCCCAACCTAACCTTTAGCATTCTATACAATGGTTCTTGAGCTATAACAAATAAAATAATCGATAATGGACAACCCTGTCGAACAGACTTGCCTATTAGAAAAGGGTCAGATATATGGCCATTTGTAGATATACAGCTTTTGGCATCCGTATAAAGCATCCTGATCAAGTTTACAAATTCTAAAGAAAATCCAAGTCTGTATTACGTTCCGAATAAAAAGTCCAGATTTACCATATCGAATGCTTTATACCAATCAAGATTAATCAGGCCAGCTTTCTTGTTTTCATTTTTTTGGAAGTATATTACATCTCTTAGCAAGGTGTTACAGTTAATAATTGACCTTCCTGGGACAGCACAAAACTGTTCATCTGATACGAAAAAAGATAGCACTGATTTTAACCTGTTTGCTAAAACCTTCGCTATAATCTTATAATCTACATTTATTAAGATTACACTTATCTCCATTTTTTGGTAAAAGTTTAATGACACCTTTATTTGAGTCTTTCCACATTTTAAAATTAGTAAATGAGAATTTCAGTACTTTCATAAGTTCGTTTTTTACAATGCTCCACATAGTTTTGTAGAATTCGACGGCTATTCCATCAACACCAGGACATTTCCCATTTTTCATTCCTGATATAGCTTCCCAAACTTCTTTCTCTGTTAATTCAGCCTCCAGGTTTAAGTTCATATCATCATCTATGACACTGTTCATATTTTCAAGAAATTTATATTTCAAATCAAAATCTATATATTCTTCTTTATACAAATTTTCATAAAATTCTAATACATACCTTTGTATAGACTTTGTCTCTGTTACATATGCACCCTCTTTTACACAATTTATCGATACTTCTTTTTACATTCTTTTCTTTCCCAAGTAAATATGCAGATATTTTTTCCCCATACATTCTTTCATCAATTCTAGCTCTTACATTGACCCCTTCACATATCTCATTTTCAATTACATTTATTCTGTCTTTAAGTTCCTCTATTTTGTAAAAGTTATTACAGTTTTCAGAATTGATCCAATAATTCCGCCTTAATTCTGCTTTCAACAGATTCAGTAAGCCAAATCTCTCCTGATTTATTGTCTTTGAAACTTTAACAAAAAAGAGTCTAAGCTGATCTTTTGCATAAATCCACCAGTCTAAAATAGAATGAAACTGTACATCACCCATCTTTCTTTTCAAATAGCTCCCAAATTGAACAAAGTTTTCTATCACTACTGTATTTTTCAGAATACTTGTATTTAATTTCCAGTATCCCTTGCCAAAGCTAATATCATTGTCCATCTTAATCTTAACCTTAACAGAATTATGATCAGACCAGCTTAATGGAATATTTTCAGATTCACTTATATTATTCTTCAGATCTCTAACGTATATGTGATCAATCCTATAACCATACTTTTGCCTAACTTATGTATATTCAATCAAATGGTTTTTCAAGAGCCACACATCTTTAAGTTGTAAATAATTTTTTAATCTTTGAAGAGCTGTTGAAATTATATGATTATCAGGATTAGAGCAATCTCTTTTGCTCGTTACGCTGTTCCAATCCCCACCTATGATCAAGTTTCGTAAATTGTGTCTCATGTAATATAACAAAACATTTAAAAACAGTTCCTCTCTTTCCTTTTTCTTATTTGTCCCTGAAGGGGCATACACATTTATTAATAGAAAATCTGTTCCTTGATATGTACATTTTACACTGATTATTTGGCCCTTTACATCCATCTCCTGATTCAGAACCTTCACTCTCGACTTTTTATTGAAGAGGATAGCAGTGCGTCCCTTCAACAAGACAGTTGGATTTAATATTATATCGCAATGCTTTTCAACATACTCAAGTTGTGAAATATCTTTGACATTGTGTTCTTGCACAAATATTACATCCTAATGATAAAAGTACATAAAATCAATCAATTTACTTTGCTTATAAGACATACATAATCCATTAACATTAACAGTTGCTAAATCTAAGTAAGTGAAGGTTACAAATATAAGAAAGAAAATCTAAATCATTCATCCAATTTGAAACGTATATTCACTGGCAATCTATTCATCTCGTCTTCAGAACTACTTTTAGGTTCATCAAACACTGATGTATCTTCACCCATGTTCGACTCGGAAAGCATACCATTATCCTTTGTTAGCCTCAGACGAAGGCCTTTGCTTGGTTAGTCACTAATTGTAGCTTGCCACATTTCGGCGTCACTTGTGTTACCAAGGTTGAAAACACTGTCTATTGTAGTTTCCCCACCACAGTCCACCTTATTCTCTTCATTATCTTCACATTCCTGAATTTCACTTATCACCTCTTCGATTGAATCCTCCTTATTTTGTACTACACATAATTGAACGTCCATTTCCTTTCCAATGTCTGTCACGTCTGCGTGGATTTCTGCTTCAACTGTCGAAATAACGAGTCCTTCGTCAGGTGATGCGGGAATTTCCACAAACCTTCCAGTTCCTTCCTCATCTTGTCTTTCGTTGTCCGTATCCACTTCGTCCATTCGTCCATCGCCAGTCCTCGTCGCGGTGGTCGTTCTGATGCTTTCATGGCCCAAGCCCGAATTATCGTTCCTTACTTCTAGCCCCTTTCTCTCTTTTCCATTCGCCAATTTGGCTCCACCTCCATGCTCATCTTCCCTTCCATTATTGTTCGCGCTGGATGAACTACTCTTTCCATTCTTGGGTATTTCAGGAAAATCTCCCTCATAAATAATGTAATTACTCTCACTGATATTCAAAATGCAGTCCTTTACTAGATGACCTTCTTTCCCACATTTGTAACATGTTTTACTCTGTCCACTATATAAGAAGGTTAAATTATAGCCACCAATATAAATTCATGAAGGGATGTTTTCTTTAACTCGCATCTTTGCTGTGCGAACGCCATTGAATAAACCCTCAAAAGGCCCAACTGCAAATTTGTTATGCCTTAAGTGCTCTACCTTTCCATACCTATTCAAAATATCTATTATCACTTTATCATCCATCTCGAACGGTGCGTTCCTTATCGATACATACGAAACTTGTGAACTTAAATTTATAACCTTCACAGAGTCTGTTTCACTTAACTTTATAACTTTATCCTCGAAATTCTTCAAAACATCGGCAAATACATTTGCAGAGATTAGCTTTACCACAATCTTATTTCTATTTATATTCTGAACACCTTTTTTTATCACTAATTCCTAATTTCATATGATTAAACAACACATTACTAACACTTTCCATGGTCACATAAGGCACTGTAAAATGCAAGCCAAAGGAGTCTTTCTTCCTAAGAGCATATTGTGTATTATAAGCCATCCTAACTAACCTGTTTTTATGTTTTGATTAACTGCCAGTTCTGTGTTCCCTGGAAACGGAGGGAGAGCGGGAGGGAGACACTACGAGCCCCTAACCCCCGAGGCAAGTTGCCTTAGGGCATACTCGTTTACCGACCAAGAAGCTGGTTCGCCAGGTGTGTAATCAAAAGTAAATTTGCCTAAATTACAACACTGTCTTGGCACATATAACACTAAAAACACACCGCTAGTATCACATCACTTTTATACACTGCTGGAACAGTAGAAAAACGAGAAAGAGCACATGGTATAATCTCAAAGTTGAGAAAGACAGGAGCACTTGAAAACACGTCTTCCTTCTTTGCCCGACCAAAGTGAAGTCAAGCAAAGAAATTTAGAGTATAAAATAACGCAAAATCAGTCAGGCAACTGTATGCCTCACTCCTTATATGGGTAAGAGGAGTGTTTTTTCCCTTTCTTTTTAAAGAAATTTTTTACTTATAGCTGTAAGCTCTCTGCATTCAATGTTCACTCGTTCACCATTATCTCATCCAACTTAGATGCCCAGCTTCCTCAACTTTAACTTGATTGTAATGTCCCTTCTTTTATGCTATGAAATCCTTTGGGATAATGTAAGAACCTAGGAATATGACAGTGCGTTCTCTAGTTTATCTTTAGTAGAGTGCTATTTTAGGAGTAAGTGTCACCTGTATCATTCAATAGTTGGGTAATCTTTTACAATAAAGAAACTCTAACCTAGCAAAATAGGAACAAATTATATCCTAATTCTTTTCATAAAACACTAGGTAATAACTAAATTAGCTCTTCCCCACTTTATGTCTCCTACCTACTGCTTAGGTGTTAACTCGTAGAAACATTTATTTGTGCAGAATGGTTTTGTTATCAGCAATATCATTTAAAGATTAATTTTGTTATTATTTCACTTTCTTTACTATTTTGGGAGAGATGCCGAGACAGACAGGTGATCAGCTGGGAAAAGATAGTTTGTGAGAAATATGTAAATAGACGAAATTAGAAACTGAGGCAAAGAAACCAACAGGTACCTAGTTAGGGAAGCAGACCTACAGTTTATACGCAATTGTTTCACAAACCACGACTTCAGTGCAATGAATAGAAAATGGAAAATATCTTAAGATCATTAACAAGGCGGGTACTGGGGACGAAGCAAGTGGTTAGACATGATAACAAGTTGCCTCTGCAATCGATTCCTATTCACACCACCTGATTCCCGTTCAGATTTCATAGAAACTAAGCCAAAACTCACTACATGACTTGTAAAAAGCCCAAATGTGTGTGCAGAATTAATGTCCTGGTTTGCAAACGACCTTTTCACCACCAACGAAACGGGGTCGGCTTGAATTTACAACAGGAGCCATTGGACGCTATGACTCGTTGTACGTGTATCAGCTTAACCCAACAATTAAGTGGATTTACTGTGGGTTTACCATTTACTGGCCATGACGAAAGAAAAGGTTCATGCTGAGGGAAACCGAATTGAATAAGAATGGCTGTTCATTTAGAAAATAATAGTACTCTCTCTCTCTCTCTCTCTCTCTCTCTCTCTCTCTCTCTCTCTCTCTCTCTCTCTCTCTCTCTCTCTCTCTCTCTTTATTTTTATGTACTAATGAAAAAAAAATTTCATCATCCACCTGCCAATATCTAAGATAAAAAGAACAACAGTATGATTTTATCACGAAAAAAAATCTTGAACAAGGCAAAAGATTATATAAGGAAAATAATACATTGAAAAAAGTTTAAAATGTCCCAATCCTATCCTTATGGAAGGTGGTTTTAATTCAAATATAAAACTGTAAACTTTCTCAATCAATCCATTCGTCCTTTCAATGAAACACGAAGTACTATGAAATTCTAACAGAAGGGGAACTTTTTTTATGCAGGTATCATTTTATAAAAATATTCTTTTAACCTTTACTGAAATGGATAGTGATAGAAACATAAAGGGTTTTGGAAATGTAAAAAATCACATTTATCATGGACGGAAGTAAATGAACAGGACGCAAATAAAAAAAATATAAATACAAACAAGAATTTTTTAATTACTTTTGATTACATTCCATAAACAAACTTAAACAGTATTTGCAAATCTTTTTTTTCCAAACTAATCAACTATATCAATAATAATTTACCTATAGTAATATTAGTATAAGCAACCGTCAAAACAGACGTCTAGATATTTAGGTAGAAATGCACACACAGATTCAACCCTTCCCACCCCTCCCCCTTTCTTAACAGAAACCTGATAGTTAGGTAATTTGTAATTGATTGTGGTTTCCGAGTGTACATCTCAGGGTACCCCCTCTCACCAGGGTATGACTACTCTCTCTCCCACAGACAAGAGGGACGGGGAGAGACAGACCATGACAGGAAAAAATATATTTGCATACATAGCCAGGCAATTTGCTCATTTTTTTATAGGGGAAGATAACAGAGGGTCGAGGCAGCATCGTTCTGAAGTTTGTACTGTCTTTCAATATAATTACTTATAAAAGGCTCACTATATTGAGTGGCTTTTTTTCGGGTTTAACGACAGTAAGTATAGACACAGGTCTTATTGTGTAGATTATGTTTGTTGTTACACTGAAAAAAATATGTTTACCCTGATAAACAATCTTCTTATAAGAGATTGGTTTATTGCACTGGAACTGATAACCAAAAATACAAGTCGGGTTCATCATCAAGAACGAACTACTAAGGAAACTATGATTTCAAGGTGAATAATATAAATTTTTGGGAAAAAATATAATTATTTTGATACCAAGAAATATTCATGATCAAAATTTCGATCACAATTGAATTTTTTTTACTTTCTATTATGATTCAGAAAATTGAAAGACAAATTAAGCTTTGTAATTATATGCTCTAAGATTCCCTTATTTTTTCATTACCATAAGCTTGTATCAAAATTTAAAGAGAGAGAGAGAGAGAGAGAGAGAGAGAGAGAGAGAGAGAGAGAGAGAGAGAGAGAGAGAGAGAGAGAGAGAGAGAATGCATTACCTCTTTACGTGAGGTAACTAACTTTGTAAGTCTTTTATTTTTCTCTGAGAATGCATTACCTCTTTACGTGAGGTAACTAACTTTGTAAGTCTTTTATTTCTCTCTCTCTCTCTCTCTCTCTCTCTCTCTCTCTCTCTCTCTCTCTCTCTCTCTCTCTCTCTCTCTCTCCCATGCAACACATATTTTTTGTCTTATTAATCAGAGATATCGTATACTTATTTTATCCAACTCTTATATAACTCGGACGCTTTTCTTTCTCTTTCAAACTCGCTTTCCATCTTCTTTTATTTAGTAAACACTTTCTCTCTTTCTATCTCTCAAACGTTTTCCTTTATTTTCTATATTTACCATTTTCTCTCTCTCTTTTTTGTCTTTTTTCTATCTCTCCCATCATTTTACTCTTTTTATCTTTACTATCCATCCATTCTCTTTTTTCGATCTCTCTTACCCTTTTTCTCTCTTTTTATCTTCAACATAATTTCTCTCTCTATTTTTATTTATTCCAACTTCTTTCCTCTGTTTTTATCCCCCGCATCTTCTTATTCTCTACCTGATATAACCTTCAGGAGTCATTTTCTGATTTGCAACATTGTTCTCTAGTCTTGGGTAGTAGCATAGCCTCTGTACTTTGGTCTTTCACTGAACTAGAGGTCTCTTGCTTAACCCATTTCAGCTCCAATTATTTTTTTTTGTTGCAATTTCATCTTACTCAACATTTTTTGTGTTTGTTTTTCCTAAATGATTAGGAAAACGTCTTGGTTGACATTTCTCTGCAATAATACTTCTAGAATACGATGTGCCATATATGTACCAGTGAGCACATTCAAGTACAATTTTTTGTGTTGAAAGAAAAAAAACGGTTTTATCCGAAATACACTTATTTTTTTTTAATTGATAATTTATTTTACAGTTTTAGGGTATAACAAAACTAGAATGAGCAATGATACATAACCTCTAAGATTTTTAGCAAGATGAGGCTAAATTCTGTAAAATTTCCAAACTAAAACAAACATTTGAACCTTAGAGTGAGCTACTAAATTCCTATTCAGAATCAAATTGTGTTGAAATACATATAACTTAAAGTTTCTCTTGCATTTAACAGATAAAAAAAATACAATATTGATCAAAATGTAAATACTTAGAACACATCATCATTATTTAGTATGAAATGAAAGATTACATGCCAAGCAGAGTCCTACATTGCATTTGCTACACTGACTGAAAGGTCTTTTCTTACATCCTTCCCCAGCACATCTTCTTCTTTTGTTATCTTGTGTTTCCACACGATAATGTTCTAAACCATCAAAACGAATATCTTTTAACACTCGTTTGTCACCCTTTGTTGAGCAGGATGGCGGTCTCCCAGCTCCCTTCGGAGCAATCTGTTCCTTGAATTCAAACTGTGACAATCCCCCGCCAGACTTCTTGTGCAACAACCAAGCATTTTGTTCTGTTACATCAATAAGCCAAGTAAATATACACCAATACCACTTTTTCCCTCGAATACCAATAGGATATTTGTTTACATTTTGGTTCTGCCTATCAGTTCCTCCCATATGTTGATTATATTCTTGAACTATCTGTGGGCAGTCAACTTCTACATTCTTTTTCTCGCTATGTGAGTACCTTCTTACTTTGCTTGAGGGATTGTTTGTATGGACTGTTGATGCCACTGATACGACTGCATTATCCATCCATCTACATACCATTATTTTATTCACCTTGTTTGTAGCGAACTCTGCCGTTCCTCTCTTTTGTTTTTTTATAGAATCAACTGATTTCAGAGGACAGTGTTTACACCTGTTTGATCTTATTGTCCCTGTAGCACCATAATTTCTGTCCTTCAGTTCTGTGAGAAGTTGAAATGAAGTGAAGAGATTATCAAAATATATATTATATGGAAGTGACCGTTTATCTTCTGACAAGGAATCAATATTTTTCAAGACAGTAGCAGCACATTTGCCAAATACCTTCTCGTTCACTTCATTTCCTTCATAGGTACGTCCTTGATAAAGATCAAAGGTGACTAGATAACCATCGTCTGAATTTAGACACCAAACTTTATAGCCAAATCTAATTGGTTTCATTTTGATGCACTGTTTACACCCATGCTTACCATAATATTCGACCATTGCTTCATCATGAGAGAGTGACTTCACGGGTTGAAAATGCTCAATGAATTTCTTTGTTAGATGTCTAACGAGTGGACGAACTTTGGCATATTTGTCAGTTGTGTCTAATTTAGAATTATCAGAAAAATTAATGCATTGCATGATTTTTTCAAATCTTCTTCTTTTCATTGCTTGATAGACAGCTTCATTTCTTGTCACAGATGAATTTCTCCAAAACATCCTCCGAGAAGATACAGGAACGATGCCAGACACTATCAAAATTCCAATGAACACTTTCATTTCACCTTTGGTTACCAAGAAGTCTGTTTCACCTTTGAGAGTTGCATAGATAATTGTCTGATTCACTAACATATTCCACATATCATCATCAAAAAATAGTTCGAAAAGTTCACTTGGAGTAAAATCCCTATATTTAGCATATTTTGCCTCGGGAAACATACAGTCACCAGGTGTGAGATAAGTGCCAAGACTCCATTTGGGAGTCTTATAGCTATTGATAGGTGAAGAACTATGAGCCGCACCATCATCTTCAGCAGTACGACGTTCGTCGTGGGAAATAGCTTCATCATTACCACTCAGTTGAGGTTCACAATCATATTCAGTTGTACGTCGTCCATCATGAAAAACAGCTTCAGCATTACCAGTCAGTTGTCTGCCGGACAAATTATCTATCAATCCACTATCGTCTTCATCAGCAGAGTCTTCATCAGTCAATAGGCCCGTATCTGTAGGCTCAATGTAAACTTTTGCAGGATTATCGTCTTCTTCTAATATAGCTAAAATGTCATGAATAGTCAGGGATCTGAAATATGAAACATGAAATGGATTTAGAATATGCTGCAAATTCGATATTCATAAAATATGTGTACACAGAAAAAAAATGTACCTGCATTAGCTCAGCGAACCATATATGGCACAGCAAATATAAAATGATATGCAGAAAAAAGAATGGATTAGACAAATATGAAAGTTAAATAGAGAGGTCAGTTTATTACTTGTTCAACATATGTAATTACCAAAAGAACATATTTATCAAAGAAATGTGCAAAATATACTTACTTTGTTCTGGAAGCCATTGTTTTGGGCAGAGAACAGCGGCACTTCTTTTCAAGGTGACAGCAGAGCACAGACTGGCAGCTTTGAGGGACTGTACTCATATGAACATGTCGTAGCAGGTTTGGTGTGCATTCCCAATTCACTTGTTCAGGCTTGTCGTAGCCCAGAGCGACGTATGATGCAATATTGCATCATGTTGTTAATGTGCCATATATGTACCACTGAGCTGAAATGGGTTAAAGATATATTCAAGCACAATATTTTGTTTTCTCTTCTTCTGGTTTTTTGAAATGGTGTTTTGGGCATTCTGATACCGGATGTGTTTGATACACGCTCTCACACATTACCGGTTTTGATTTCTTATCTTATCCTTCGCTCTTTTCTGCACTGTTGATAGACTAACCAATGTTATGTTAACTCATGCTTTATCATGTTTGAATTTTTGCGACGTTCTTCCTTGGAAATCGCTGTATATAAACTTGATGATTGCTTACTAAAGGTTAGTTACGTTCATCTTGCCTTGCAGTTATCGCCTAACTAGGGCCTCGCACATTGGTGACCATCGGAGAGACCAGCTCCCTCCTGCCTTCCACCTCACCGCTGTGTGATACTGTTTAATGATGCCACCTTGCGACACTGACTCTACTATCAACACCACACCCCTGAAACTACCGCTTTTCACCAGTACAGAGGCATTCACCTTATTTAAGCATGCCAAAGTCCATTTTTATATTAAGGGCGTGACTCGCTCAAGCACCAAAGTAGACTATGTTCTCAAAGCGATCCCCAAAACATTTTCCCATTAATATCAGATTGACTTTGCTACCGAGCTGACACCCCAATAGCGTACAATGCCCTCAAAGCATACCTACTCGAGCAGTACTCACCATCGGCAGCCGCCTGCAATTAAGACTTTTTTCGGGTCTCCCAACTTAAAGGCTTCTCTTACCCTTACAAAAAGGACCAGTATTGCTCTCCTGTAACCTGATGCAGACAGCTCTCTTTGTGAAGGGAATTTACTTTGTGCCCTTTGGGTACAACGCCTAACCAAACCTTTATTCGCTGCCCTCCCCATTGTCAATATTTTGCCCATGAATAACCTAATGACCAAAGTTGATGTCCCTATGGACAGCCACTTCACCACCTTCAAGATATCCATCTATGCCTCCATTCCTAACGAAGAGGACAGCTATTCAACACTGACTGAAGATGACATGAATGCGGTAGGATACAGATGCTAATGCTGTGACGTGCCGTAGTGGCTACAAAGCCGCTCACTGTCCGCATATACTGGCCCACGTTCACGCCCTAACAGACAACCTCTAAAACAACTTATGACACCCGTCATCATCTATGCTACTACTACTGCAGATTTTGGGCAGCTGGGAATGGTTGTGGGAATGGTTGTCATTGGCCAAGAAACATGTAAGTTGACTATTGCTTGTGGCGGTGCCCCCTCTTGTCCCTAGTCTTCTCTTTTTAGATGATGCCAGTACGGGTGAGGGATTTTTGGTTGACATATATCGTTGCCACTCTCTTCTGCCAAGGCCAGTCGTCAGGACACGATGTAGTCTGGCTAAATCTGCACATGTCTGGCTGGTAGCTTCAAATGTATCTGTAATCCCCACCTATGGTTACGAGAACCTTGCATTATCGTTTGTAGACATCAAATTCATCTGCAATTTTTTCGTCGCTGACGTCACATTGCTAATACTTGATGGAGATTTCCTCCCAAATTATCAGCTCGTGGTCAATGCTGCTCACCAACAGCTAGTCAATCCTGAATTTTACTTTTCAACACCTTTCCAACCAGCCCCCTCCGACCTCGCTCTCCCCATCATTGCACCCAGAGATGCCTACGCCCATTTCCTCATGTCATACCCGGAAGTTTTCTGTCCAGAAATTCATCAAACGGCCGTGGTTCACACCAAACATGTTGTCTATCTTTATATTCAGAGGACTAGGCCGCCATTATCTGCCAGATTCCGGTGTCCCGCACCGGATCATTTGGAAGCTGCTAAACAAACGTTTGCGGAAATGGACGTCATGAGCCTTTGCCAAAAGGCCTCAAGCTCATGCTTGTCACCTTTACACATCATCCTAAAGAAAGATGGCTCTCTGATTCTGTGGAGGGATTACAGGCGCCTGAACATGCAGACAGGACCGGATCATTATTCCCTCCCAAATATCGCTGACATGACCTCCTACTTGCACAAAGCCATGGTGTTCTCCACAGTGTACCTCCTGAAGGACTATTATCAATTACCAGGAATCCAATAGATAACCCCAAGATGCCATCACCACTCCCTTCGGTACATATACCTTCAATTACTCCTTTTGTGGCCTTCGTAATGCTGGGGTTACTTTTCAATGTCTCATGGATGGTATATTAGGGGACCTCCCCTTCTGTGCATGTCACTAGAAGAACATACTTGTTCTTTTCCTCCACAAAGGAACACCTCCGTCTGCTATGCACTGTGCTTGACTGCCTTCAGCAGAACAGACTTGTAGTGTGGTATGAGAAATGTCACTTTTGCGGTAATGAAGTATCATTTTTAGGGCACTGCATCACTCCTAAAGGAGTCCACCACCTCTCTAAGAACGTAGCAACCATTCAGAAATTACCCATGCCCTCGAATATAAATGATTTTTTGGGCATAATCAACTATAATCACCTTTTGCTGCCAGCACTCACGCCACTCTTGACCCCCTCTCACCTACCTCAAGGATGAGCCAAAGACCTGAAATGGGATAACCTTCAAAAAGCATCCTTCTGTAATGCAAAGAATGCCCTATCAACCTCTGCTGCTCTCACTTTTCCAGTGGCCCATGCACCTCTCCTTCTCTAAGCCGATGACAACGATGTCACTATTGGTGCACTACTTGAGAGACTGGTCAATGGCTCGTCCCGCCCATTGTCCTTTTTCAGTATAAATCTGTTCAAGGAGAATCTGGCTACTTTACCGTCTATGACTTACTGGCAGTGCACTTGGCTGTCTGTCACTTCGGCCACTTCTTAGAAGGTACACCATTAGTCATACGCAAAGACCACATGCCCTGTCAACACATTAGTTACCCTTTACCTGGTATTGGATTACAATACCTGTATTTCATGGCAAATTACAAAAGTACATCAATGCACTGATTCAATATTAGACGTCTTTCCTAAACCTCACCATTGTTTTGCTCACATTCATGTTGATGTAGTAAGCCCTGTATCCACATCACAATGACATCATCATCAGTTTACCGTCCTTGACCGCTCCACTCATCGCCCTGAAGCCATTCTCATAGAAACTGCTACATCAGCCTCATGTACATCGATCTTACTCTCAGGATAGATAGCATGATTCGGTATCCTTGAGCATATTTCTTCTGATAGGGGTTTGCCTCTGCATTGTGGATGTCATTAACAAATCTCGAGGGAATTACCCCACATAAGACAATCGCCTACATCCCTGATGCCTCCGGAATGGTTGAACGTTTTCACTGCACCCTCAAAGCAGCTTTGATGTCCAACTGCAAGGATTATCGAGCTTCCCTGGGTTATCCTAGAAATAAGGGCCACTCCTAGAGAGGCCTTAGATGTCACGGCAGCTGAAATGGTGTATTGCGAGGTTTTTTCTGTCTGCAACCTCTTTCTCATAAGTATTCATTTTCAATACCATCCTTTTTGTCCTTCTTTC
Source organism: Palaemon carinicauda (assembly GCF_036898095.1). Taxonomy (NCBI): domain Eukaryota; kingdom Metazoa; phylum Arthropoda; class Malacostraca; order Decapoda; family Palaemonidae; genus Palaemon; species Palaemon carinicauda. Next base: position 91,155,180 of record NC_090742.1, on the reverse strand, counting down.
AAGTGAAGTAACTATCCTGGAGGGTACTTAGCCTTGCAAGCTGTGTAGGCTATGACAAGTTGAGGGATTTTATCCTAGATTTTTTCTTTAGTTATCAGATATATCAGTCACTTCATATATATTTCTCTACATATTATTTCTGTTACCCTTATTATTAAGTTTAATTTTAGATACAATGAATCTGTTTTATTGTTTTTTATTTTTATTTTGTCAGCAGACATTAAGCAGAATCTAGGACAAGTATATCCTACACTTCACCATTGCCATCTACCATAATTCCATCTTTGTAGACTGAATGACAATATCCAAGACCTTAGTAAGCTGTTGCCTCCAGATAGTATGATATTCTATTATGCTCAGAAAATTTTGTTTTTCAAATGAGGCATTCATCTGAGCTTCTTATTACAAGTTTTAAGGAACCAGTAACTTTTAAATGGTATGACATTCTAAGGGCAAGAGGAATTGGGGTGTTTATTAGGACTGAGTACCGTGCATAGCATAATTTCCACGATGAATGTAAATGTTAAGAGATTCTGTTAAAAAAAATAATTGTGGCAGGCATAACAACTTCTATTTGTGTTCGATTTACCAGAATCCAGACATGGATGAATCTATTTTTAATTGTCTTCCTACTATTATGTCTAAGACACATAAAATAAAACAATGGAAAACCCACTTATGCTCTTATTAGAGATTTCAACGGTCACCGAAAGGAGTTGTTGAATTGTCATTCTTCTATTGATCACAATGGCTTAAGAGCTTTTGAATTTTGCTCTAAATCTCCTTTGAGCAAAGTATAAGTGAAGCTACTTAGAGGTATAGTTACTGCCTGAACATACTATATACTGACTTTATCGGCATTAGAACAAGTTGGGTTGGTATGCAAGGAGAGAAATCTGATCCTTCCTTAATACCTTAGTAAATATGAATGATCAGATTTTTTCATATGTGTGGTTCTCAAGTAATATATATATATATATATATATATATATATATATATATATATATATATATATATATATATATATATATATATGTATATATATATATATATATATATATATATATATATATATATATATATATATATATATATATATATATATATATGTGTGTGTGTGTGTGTGTGTGTGTGTGTGTGTGAAAGCTTTTGATATAACTTCTGCCATCTTCAGCCTATCTGTAGTTGTTACGATGCGAAATCAATAATAATTATCATAAATATATATTCAGATAGATATACTTCTAAGATCTACCGAACTAGCTCTGAAATGAAACCAATCAAAGAAAATAAAGCTATATAAAAGATATGATTACTAATATAGTCTAGTTACCCATAGGAAACGACGAATCCCTACCGAGAGGAGCAACCCACTGACCAGAAAACAGATCAATTGGTCATCCTGTTCATTTTCTTTATTAAACTTTATTTCAATGTTCTTTGAATTTGACTAATCTAAAAACTGGTGTCTAGGGTCTGGATTTTTAAAAAGTAAAAATGTATTATTGACATATTGATGATACAAGAAAGGATTAAATTCTACAGGACATTCACCCAGCAATTTCCATTCACAATAAAATAAAAAATCCTATTTGCTAAGGTTGGTCCACACAAAAATACCATTGTCACTTCATCTATATGCTCATATAACATGTCATTAAACAACAATGTGGATGTAGTGGCAGCTAGTTCTAATAGTGTTTAGAATTGGTTATTGTTGAAACCTTATTAATTGTCCACAAGGTTAGGGAAAAGTTGTTTAAAAATTATCTGTAATGTTTTTTTGTGGAAAGGAATGTTTGTGAATAAACTTTCTATATCGAAGCTGGACATAATTAACTCTACAAATTTGCAAGTGTTCTTCAGAGTTTACTCATTTACCATGAGTTGGGAAGGCTTAGTGACTACTGTAGATGTTTAGACAGGTCATACAAACAAGTATTCATAGATGGGAAAATTGGTGTGAAAAAATACCTCTTGTTTGAATATTTGGGACACCTTAGATAATACCTAGTCGTGTTCCAGTTGCTATCATTTCAGAAGCTGTTTCGTTTGACAAATCACCGTCTTTCTTCCACCTAAAAACTCTGTAGAGTGAATTAAGGGGTCCTCTGACATCAATTCTCTAAGCCTAGTCCTATCATTTAAAATATCTTCAATTTTTTTTAGGTAATAATCTTTATCCATTATTAAAACTCCATGACCCTTCTCCGGTATACTTATAATTATACTCGAGTCTTTAGCTAGGTTTCTCAAAATCTCAATATTTTTTTTTTTTTTTATTACAGAAAATAAGTTTTTAGGTTTGAAATTATAAAAGTTTCTTCTGTATGATGTTTTGTGTAGCTCGTTTAAAGTCACATCCTTGGCTGCATAATTTGAAACCTCCTTGTTAAGGTAGGAATACAAGTTTTCAAATGCTAAAAAATATCCATAAGAGTTTATGGGGAAAGGAGGGGAGTTTAAAGTTCAATCAATATGCTAATAGTCCTGCTTGCTTGGGTGATAATTTACATTCTAATGATTGAAAATGACTCTTTTGTGGTAACCAGAATCTAAAGAAGGGTGTACTATCTAAAATATTTCGAAAGTGATGGACAGCCAAGTGCACAGCTAGCAATTAGCCATTGAAGGTAGAGCAGCCGGATTCCACCTTAGACAGTTTTCTAGTAAAAAGGCCATTGTGTAGGGCGAGCCATTGACCACCTGTGGGAAAGAGTAGCAGCGATGGCTGGCAGGAAACAGTGATAATAGTTGATCATGCACAAGAATTCCTACAGTGCTTTGATGGTCGACCTTGTGGGGAAGATCTAAATGACTGCTAACTTCTTAGGGGAAGAGTTCACTCCTTCTGGAGTGATCTGATTTCCTGAGAACAGTACTTCGTTGGCACCAAAGGTACACTTCCCATACTGGATTACAAGACCGTTCTGTTGTAGGCGGTCGAGCGCATTTCGTAGATGATGGTTGTGTTCCTCTTTGAAGGAAGAGAACACAATTATTTTGTCTACGTAACATACACAGAAGGGGAGGTCCTCTGAGATGCTGTCCATGAGACGTTGAATTGTGGCCCCTGCAATATGGAGGCCAAAACAGGAGTAATTGAAGAGGTTTGTGACAACAGCGGGCAGTAATGTTGGGTATGGGGATATCTTCTGTGTTTATGAGCACCTGATAATACCTCTTCAGCAGATTGACCGTGGCGAAAACCATTGTTTTGTGCAAGTAGGTCACATCAACGATGTCTGGGAGGTTAGTGGTGAAACAGTTCTGTCTGCATGTCCAGGTGCCTGATTCCCCCATATTGATATAAAGAGCCATCTTTCTTAAGGACAATGTGTAAGAGTGGCGACAATGGGCTTGATGCCTTTTGGTCCCCAACAGTTGGTGAGATATCTGAAAAAGATTTGCTATGCAGGCGGCTGGTGGAGGCAGTAATGCTCCAGGAGATAGTATTAAAGGTCTTCGCACGTTAGGGGGTATGTTCTTGTTTGCACAGCCAATCGGAGATTTCCGAGAAAGTGTCCACGGGGATAGCCACGAGAACGTAATCAGCTTTGGTGGTTGACCGAGTTAAGCCCATTATGCGAAACTGGACTTCAGCATGCTGGAACCAGGCAAACGCTTCTCCGCTGGTGAAGGATGGTAGATTCAGATGCATGGCTTTGATAGCAGTGTCCGAGGGTGGCATCCTCAGACAATAAGGCACGGTAATAAGGGGGAATACGGGCGGGAGTTGGTCACTCTAGTGGTCACCAATGTGCCGCGAGCTGTTAGGTTGCAACGAAGACACTCTCTTGAATGCAAGTTACTGAACTTTAATTGGTCGGAGCTTAAGCATTTATACAATCCGTTCCAGTCAAGAACGGTACAAAAATTCAAACACAATGGTGCAGCAAAATGCTGGAATGAACGAGTTATCAATCAGAGGGGAGAGCTATAACGACAATATTCAATAAATAAGCAATACCGTTACGGGGTACGTGCGTGTGTGATACACGTGCGGTACAAAATGGATACTTTTACTGTTAAAAAAGAATGAACTAAGGAAATATTTTCAAAGACCATTTAAAACTAGACGGCAAAGGAAGAAGCTAGACCATATATTTTTCTCTTTTTTTTTCTTTATTTTTAAAACGAGAAAATAATTAATCTATACTCTAATATGCTAGGCAATAATCTCTTTATCTATAATAGGAAGAAACAAAGCAGTGTCCCATATGTCAACAGAAAAACAACCCTCCTCCAATACTGTATACAAGAATCAAGAATAGCAAATTAAACAATAGAATGTTCCTGCGTTCGATTAAATATTTATAAAGCTTATAATTCCCTTGATAATAGATTGTGTGTTATTACAAATCAATATGCATTCCTAATAACTAGGATCCTAATGTCTCTTCTGGTTGTCTTGTTTTAATGAGAAGATTAAACATAAGCACAATATCCAGATCATTTTGGGAGAAAATTCCCTTTTAGTTTTAATTTTCGTTCTCTATTGTTCCGTAATTCCTTTGCGATACGTTGAAAATCGCTTCTCTAAGTTTGACTTAAAAGCAAAAGTAGCAATATCCGATATGGCTATTATTTGGTATTATTAGTCAAAGAGAAAAATTCAGATAGAGCATATAGTTTCATCTATCTTTTTTTTTTCACTTCCTGTTCTCATTTGTATAATTTGCGGGATTTTATAAATATTGTTAATGAACATAATGTGAATATAATGGGTGATCACTATCAGAGGAAGTACATTAGGAAATTTTGAAATATATTTCAAGAAGA
>NC_090742.1:91137897-91145397 GCF_036898095.1 Palaemon carinicauda | reverse complement strand
CATTCCTATACTCACTATGGTGCCCATCAACAACAACTCTTTGAGATCTATTACTTAGAAAAATCAATAATAATCCTAAGAAACGACCCACCCACTCCCAACTGTTTCAGTTTGAAAACAAGGGCCTCATGATTAACACGGTCAAAGGCAGCACTAGAATCAAGGCCAATCATACAAACTTCCTGACCACAATCAAGGGATTTCTGTACAGCATTGGAGATTGTAATAAAGGCATTACATGCTCCAAGGCCTTTACGAAAACCAAATTGCAAACTAGGGAGTAGGTGATTACCTTCAGCAAACCTATTAAGACATTTTGCCAGAAGACATTCAAAAACTTTAGATAATATGGGAGTTATGGAAATTGGGCGTTCATCAGTGTGACTTGAGCTACCACAAACACATTTACATAGAAGAGTAACATTACCAATTCTCCAACAAGTGCTAAAAGCTCCTCTTCTTGCTAACTTTCGCAAAATAACAGATAACAAATGTCACTATCGGGCCCATTCACACTCACCTTGCTCTCTCAGTAAGTTTTCATATTTAAGGCGACACTCTTTTCCTTTGCAAGAATTTTCACAAGTGAATTTCAGGCTTATTCTATTTCAGTGTGACTTTACAGGTGAGGTAGAGGCCCGGTAGCCTTTTCCTAAATCCCAGCTATTTGCGGCCATTTGCACCTGGGTAGGGTACACTTTTGATCTATAGTTTGGGATGGAACACGATACAAGAGTATTAGCTTTCCGATTACTGCTTATCTTGGTCATACCACTCACAGTGCACCCATGTTAATGTGTTAAAACTCACACGTTAGTACGCATATGCTTATATCTAGCTACAGTTGTTATAATCTTCCCTTGCAAAGAAATTTAAAGTATAAAATAATGCAAAATCTGTCACGCAACTGTATCCCTTACTCCTTATACGGGTAAGAAGAGTCTTTTTTTTTTCTTTCTTATTACAGAAATCTTTGACTTATAGCTGTAAGCTCTCTGCATTCAATTTTCGTCCGTTCACCATTGTCTCATCCAACATAGATGCCCAGCTTCCTCAACTTTAACTTGATTGTAATGTCCCTTCTTATATGCTATGAAATCCTTTGGGATCCTGTAAGATCCTAAGAATATGACAGTGCACTCTCTAGTCTATCTTTACTAGAGTGCTATTTTAGGAGTGTCTCCTGTATTATTCAACAGTTGGTTAATCTTCTAAAATAAGTAAACTCTAACCTAGCAAAATAGGAATGAATTATATCCTAATTCTTTACATAAAATACTAGGTAATAAGTAAATTGGCTCTCCCCCACTTCATGTCTCCCGCGTACTGCTTAAGTGTTAACTCGTAAAAATATTTATGTGTGCAAAATGGTTTTATTATCAGCAATATCATCAAAAGATTAATTTTGTTAATATTTCACTTACTTTTCTATTTTGGGAGAGATGCAGAGACAGACAGGTGGCCAAAAAACATGTAAGTAGGCTATTGCTTGCGGTAGTGCCCTCTCCTGTCACTTGTCTTCTCTTTTTAGATGATGCCGGTACGGGTGAGTGATTTTTGGTTGATATAGATCCTTGCCATTCTCTTCTGCCAAGGTCACTCGTCAGGACTCGACGTATTCTGTCTAAATCTGCACATGTCCGGCAAGTAGCTTCAAATGTATCTGCGATCCCCACCTATGGTTCCAAGAACCTTACATTATCGTTTCTAGCATCTAGACATCAAATTTATCTGGATGTTTTTCGTCGCTGACGTCACATTGCCAATGCTTGATGCAGATTTGCTCTCACATAATCAGCTCCAGGTCAATGCTGCTCACCAACAGCTAGTGAATCCTGAGTTTTACTTTTCAACACCTCTCCAACCAGGAACCTCCGTCCTCGCTCTTCACATCATTGCACCCACAGATGCCTACGCCCATTTCCTCAAGTCGTACCCGGAAGTTTTCTGTCCAGAAATTTCTCAAACGCCCACGGTTCCCACCAAACATTAGGTCTATATTAATATTCAGGCGACAAGGCCCCCAATATCTGCCAGATTCAGGTGTCTGGTACCGGATCATTTGGAAGCTGCTAAACAAACGCTTGTGGAAATGGAAGTGATGGGCCTTTGCCAAAAGGCTTGAAGCTCATGTTTGTCACCCTCACACATCATCTTGAAGAAAGATGGCTCTCTGATTCTGTGGAGGGATTACAGGCGCCTGAACATGCAGACAGGACCAGATCAATATTCCCTCCCAAATATCACCAACATGACCTCCTACTTGCACAAAGCCATGGTGTTCTTCACAGTCTACCTCCAGAAGGGCTATTATCAAGTACCGTGAATGCAATAGATATCCCCAAGACTGCCATCACCACTCCCTTAGGTACATATACCTTCAATTACTCTTGTTGTAATCTTCGTAATGCTGGGGTCACTTTTCATTGTCTCATGGATGGTATCTTATAGTACCTTCCCTTCTGTGCATGTCACTAGGATGACATACTTATGTTCTTTTCCTCCACAGAGGAACATCTCCGTCCGCTACGCATTATGCTCGACTGCCTACAACAGAACGGCCTTGCAGTGTGGTAGGAGAAATGTAACTTTTGCGCCAATGAAGTATCCTTTCTAGGGTACAGCATCACTCCTGAAGGAGTCTACTACCTCTCTGAGAACGTAGCTGCCATTCAGAAATTACCCATGCCCTCGACTATTAATGAATTCTTGGGCATAATCAACTATAATCACCTTTTCCTTCCAGCCATCGTGTCACCCTTGACCTCCTCTCACCTCCCTCAAGGACGAGCCAAAGACCTGAAATGGGGTACCCTTCAAAAAGCGTCCTTCTGCAATGCAAAGAATGCCCTATCAACCACTGCTGCTCTCATTTTTTCTGTGCCACATGCACCTCTCCTTCTCTACACCGATGACAACTACATTGCTATTGGTGCAGTACTTGAGAGACTGGTCAATGGCTCGTCCCGCCCATTGTCCTTTTTCAGTAGAAATCTGTTCAAGGAGAATCTGGCTACTTTACCGTCTATGAATTACTGGCAGTGCACTTGGATGTCTGTCACTTTGGCCACTTCTTAGAAGGTACACCGTTAGCCATACGTGGAGACCACATGCCCTGTCAACACATTAGTTGCCCTTGGCTTGGTATTGGATTACAATACCTGTATTTTATGGCAAATTTCAAAAGTAAATCAACGCACTGATTCAAGAATGGATACCTTTCCTCAACCTCCCCATTGTTTTGCTCACATTCACGTTGATGCAGTAAGCCCCGTATCCACATCACAAGGACATCATTGCCGTCATTGACCGCTCCACTCGTTGGCATGAAACCATTCTCAAGGAAACTGCAACATCAGCCTCATGTACATCAATCTTGCTCTCAGGATGGATAGCAGGATTTGGTATCCCTGAGCATATTACTTCTGATAGGGGTGTTATTTTCGTCTCTCCATTGTGGACGTTATTAAAAATCTCCAGGGAATTACCCCACATCAGACAACCGCCTACATCCCTGCTGCCTACATAATGGTTGAACATTTTCGCTGCCTCCTCAAAGCAGCTTCGATGTCCAACTGCAAATATTATCCAGCTTCCCTGGGTTGTCCTAGAACTAAGGGCCACTCCTAAAGATGTCTTAGATGTCACGTCAGCTGAAATGGTGTATTACAAGTTTTTTCTGTCTGCAACCTCTTTCTCATAAGTATTAATTTTCAATACCATCCTTTGTGTCCTTCTTTCAAGTCAAGTAGCTATCCTGGAGGGTGCTTAGCCTTGCAAGCTGTGAAGGCTCTGACACGTTGAATAATCTTATCCTATATTTTATTTTTAGTTATCGGATGTATCAGTCACTTCATATATATTTCTGTACATATTGTTTCTATTACCCTTATTATTAAGTTTAATTTTAGATATGATAAATCTTTTTTATTGCTTTTTATTTTTATTCTCTCTACAGACATTATGCGGAATATAGGACAATTTATATCTTACACTTCACCAGTGCCATCTACCATAATACCATATTTGTAGACTGAATGCCAATATCCAAGACCTTAGTAAGCAGTTGACTCCAGACAGTATGATATTCTATTATGCTCAGAAACTTTGTTTTTCAAATGAGGCACTCATCTGAGCTTCTTATTATAAGTTTTGAGGAACCAGTAACTTTTAAATGGTATGCCATTCTAAGGGCAAGAGGAATTGGGGTGTTTATTAGGACTGAATACTGTGCATATAATAAGTTCCGCTATGAATGTAAATGTTATGAGATCCTGTTAAAAAAAAAGTTTGTGGCAGGCATAACAACTTCTATTTGTGTTCGATCTACCAGAATCCAGACATGGATGAATATATTTTTGATTGTCTTCTCACTATTATGTCTAAGATACAAAAATAAAATAATGGAAAAACCACTTTTGCTCCTGTTGGGGATTTCAACGGTCACCAAATGGAGTGGTTGAATTATATTTCTGCTATTGATCACCATGGCTTAAGAGCTTTTGAATTTTGCTCTAAATCAACCTTTGAGCAAAGTATAAGTGAAGCTACTCACAGGTCTAGTTACTGCTTGAACATACTATATAACGACTCCATCGGCATTAGCACAAGTTAGGTTGGTATGCAAGGTGAGAAATCTGATCCTTCTTTAATATCTCAGTAAATATGAATGATCAGACTTTCTCTTTTGTGTGGTTCTCATATAAGATATATATATATATATATATATATATACATATATATATATATATATACACACACACACACACATACTGTATATATATATATATATATATATATATATATATATATATATATATATATATATATATATATATATATATATATATATATATATATATATATGTGTGTGTGTGTGTGTGTGTGTGTGTGTGTGTGTGAAAGCTTTTGATATAACTTCTGCATTCTTCAGCCTATCTGCAATTGTTTCGATGCAGAATCAATAAAAAGTATCATAAATATATAGATAGGAAGATATACTTCAAAGAACTACCGAACTAGCTTTAAAATGAAACTAATCAAAGAAAATAAAGCTATATTAAAGATATCATCATTAATATAATCTAGTTACCCATAGGGAAGGACGTAGCCCCCCCCCCCACCCAGGAGTAACCCACAGACCAGAAAACCGATCAATGGGTCATCCTGTTCATTTTCTTTAGTAAACTTTATTTTAAGGTTCTTTGAATTTGAATAATCTAAAAACTGGTCTATAGGGTCTGGATTCTTAAAAAGTAAAAATGTATTATCAACATATCGATGGTACAAGAAAGGATTAAATTCTACAGGACATTCACCCAGCCATTTCCATTCACAATAAAATAGAAAACCTATTTGTTAAAGTTGGTCTACATAGAAATACCATTCTCACCTCATCTACATGCTCATATAACATGCCATTGAACAAAAATGTGGATGTAGTTGCAGCTAGTTCTAATAGTGTTTTGAATTGGTTATTGTTGAAACCTTAAATATTGTCCACCTGATTAGGGAAAAGTTGTTTAAGAATTGTTTGTAATTTTTTTTTCGTGGAAAGGAATGTTTGTGAATAAACTTTTTATATCGAAGCTACACATAATTCGCAAGTGTTATTCAGAGTTTACTCATTTACCGTGAGTGGAGAGAGCTTAGTGACTACTGTAGATGTATTCATAGCTGGGAAAATTGCTGTACAAAGAATGACTTTTGTGTGAATCTTTGAGACACCTTAGATAATACCAAGTTATTTTCCAGTTGCCATCATTTCAGAAGCTGTTTCGTTTGACAAATCACCATCTTTCTTCCCCTAAAAACTCTGTAAGTGAATCAAGGGGTCCTCTGACATCAACTCTCTTAACATAGTCTTATCATTTAAAATGTCTTCAATTTTTCTTAGGTAATCAGCTTTATCCATTATTAAAACTCCATGACCCTTCTCTTGTTTCCTTATAATTTTACTTGAGTCTTTAGTTGGGTTTCTCAACATTTCAATACCTTTTTTCAATTTTTATTCGAGAAAAATATTTTTTAGATTTGAAATTATAAAATATTTTTTATGTGATGTTTTGTATAGCTCGTTTAAAGTCACATCCTTGGCTGCATAATGTGGAACCTCCTTGTCAAGGTAGGAATACAAGTTTTCAAATGCTAAAATATGTCCATAAAGCTTAATACGAAAAGGGAGGGGGGGGGGGGTTGATTTTAAAGTTCAATCAATATGCTAAGAGTCCTGCTTCCTTGGGTGATAATTTTCCACTTGAATGATTGAAAATGACACTTTTGGGGTCACCAGAATCTAAAGAGTTATTTATTCCGTGAGGAGAATAATGAAGGGTGTACCTTCTAAAAAGTTGCGAAAGTGATGGACAGCCAAGTGCACTGCCAGCGATTCGCCATTGAAGGTAGAGCAGCCGGATTCCACCTTGGACAGTTTTCTAATGAAAAGGCCATTGGGCAGGTCGAGCCATTGACCACTTGCTCAAAGACTGCCCTAATAGCGACGTCACTGGCATCAGTGGAGAGAAGGAGGGGTGCATGTGGCATAGGGAAAGTGAGAGCAGCAGCAGTTGATTTGACATTCTTTGTGCTGCAGAAGGCCACTTCTTGAAAGGGAACCTACTTCAGGTCTTTTGGCTTGCCTTTGAGGGAGGCATAGAGGTGGGCAAGAGTAGCAGCGATGGCTGGCAGGAAACGGTGATAATAGTTGATCATGCACAAGAATTCCTGCAGTGCTTTGATGGTCGAGCGTGTTGGGAAGTTCTAAATGGCTGCTACCTTCTTAGGGAAAGAGTTCACTCCCTCTGGAGTGATGTGATGCCCTGAGAACAGTACTTCGTTGGCACCATAGGTACACTTCTCATACCGGATTACAAGACCATTCTGTTGTAGGCGGTTGAGCGCAATTCATAGACGATGGTTGTGTTCCTCTTTGAAGGAAGAGAACACAAGTGTTTCGTCTACGTAACATACACATAAGGTGAGGTCCCCTAAGATGCCGTCCATGAGACGTTGAATTGTGGCCCCTGCACTATGACGGCCAAAACAGGAGTAATTGAAGGGTATGTACCAAAGGGGGCAGTAACGTTGGTCTATGGGGATATCTTCTGGGTTTATGAGCACCTGATAATACCTCTTCAGCAGATTGAGCGTGGCGAAAACCATTGTATTTTGCAAGTAGGAGGTCAAATCGACGATGTGTGGGAGGTTGGTAGTGAAACAGTTCTGTCTGCATGTCCAGACACCTGTATTCCCCACATGGATATAAAGAGCCATATTTCTTAAGGACAATGTGTAAGAGTGACGACAATGGGCTTGATGCCTTTTGGTCCCCAACAGCTGGTGAGAGAGCTGAAAAAGTTTTGCTATGCAGGCGGCCAGTGATGGCAGTAATGCTCCAGGAGGTAGGATTTGTGGTCTTCGCACGTTATGGGGGTGGTTTTTTGTTTGCACAGCCAATCGGAGATTCCCGAGAAAGTGTCCACGAGGATAGCTACGAGAACG
>NC_090742.1:91105397-91125397 GCF_036898095.1 Palaemon carinicauda | reverse complement strand
GTCCTCAAAAGAATTCTACTCGTGGCCAGAGAAGAGGAACTACCTTCACTAGAAATATTGTATATAAAGAAGTTTCGTAAATTGTATCATGTATTGCTCATTTAAAAAGAAAATATACAAGTCAAATCTTATCACATTTTATTCAAACATGTATAGGTTAGGAACAAGATAATTAGTATTGAAAATATAATTTCATGTAATCTACACTGGTTCCGCTAGTTGTTATTATTATTATTATTATTATTATTATTATTATTATTATTATTATTATTATTATTATTATTATTATTATTATTACAAAACTATGTGAAGGCATCAGTCACATTTTCTGAGACATTCAAATATTTTGATATTCTCAGTTAACGCCCATAAAGTAAACTACCAAAACATTTTACCCCAACTTTGGAAAAAAAAAAAAAAAAAAAAAAAAAAAAGATTTATAATCTATCAACCAAATACATGGCATGCAGTATGCATGATTTATAAATGAATAGATTAATTCTAAGATTAATTTTATGATTGGCTAATGAGATATTAATCATATTAGCGAGAGAAATAAACCAGGTGACGACTTAGCCTTGCTGGAACGTTTGCATTTCCCGTCCAAACGAACACCAACTATATTATTCTCCCTTGAATTTCCCTGAGATTATGCCAAGAAGAAAGTGTCTGAGGATTCCGATTTGCTGGAGAGCAATGAATTCCAAGAGATACATCTGATGAAAGATGAAAGGGAGGAAGAAGGATAGACCGGATGAAGGAGGTGAGAAGGCGCCAGAAAGTGAATAGGAGTATATGTGTTTTCCAAGCTTTTCTATCTTTACCGGGAATGATAAAATTGGATGGAAGGGGAGGATAAAAAAAGGTGAGAATTGGCATGAAATTCAGTAGGAGTATATTTGTTTTTATTCTTACAGGATAATGATAAAATTGGATTGTTAGATAAGGATAAAATATCGTTTAATATTTAAAATACCAATTACTAACCTATTTATCAATGACACATATACTATATCTTCAACCCTGTTTTACTTATCTTTATAAAAGTTCGTACCCAGGTCTCTCTCTCTCTCTCTCTCGCTCTCTCTCTCTCTCTCTCTCTCTCTCTCTCTCTCTCTCTCATCATATATATATATATATATATATATATATATATATATATATATATATATATATATATATATATATATATATAAAGGCACTTCCCCCAAATTTTGGGAGTAACCGACATCCAAAAAAAAGAAAAAAATAACCTTTTATCTGTACGTTCCTCTCAGCCTGACAAGGGATTCAACCGAGTTCAGCTAGGGTGCCACGGCTCACCCTCCCCCGTTATCCACCACAGATGAAGCTTCATAACACTTGGCCTCCCTCTTTTACTCCTTCCATTAACTCTTACATTCATCAACATCTTTAGCAGACAGCTCTTTTCTATTCTCTCAACATAGCCAAACCACTTCAACACATTCATATCCACTCTAGCTGCTAAATCATTTCTTACACCCGTTCTCACCCTCACAGCTTCATTCCTAACCCTATCTACTCGAGATACACTAGCCATACTCCTTAGACAATTCATCTCTAACACATTCAATTTCTGTCTCTCCGTCACTTTCATTCCCCACAACTCTGATCCATACTTCACAGCTGGTACAATCACTTTTTCACACAGAACTCTCTTTCCATTCATACCCAACCCTCTATTCCTTACCACTCCCTCCACTGCCCCCAACACTTTGCAGCCTTCCTTCCCTCTCTGACGTACATCTGCTTCCACTCTACCATTTGCTGCAACAACAGACCCCAAGTAATTAAACTGATCCACCTCCTCAAGTAACTCTCCATTCTGCGTGACTTTCAACCTCGTACCACCCTCACTTCTCGTACATCTCATAACCTTACGTTTACCCACATTAGCTCTCAACTGCATTCCCTCACATACCCTTCTAAATTTCGTCACTAATCGGCCAAGCTTCTCTTTTGCGTCTGCAACCAGTGCAGTATATTCTGCAAACAACAACTGATTTACCTCCCATCATGATCATTCTTGTCTATCACTCTCAATTCTCGCCCAAGCACTCGAGAATTCACCTCTCACCACTCCATCAACATACACGTTGAACATCCATGGCGACATCACACATCCCAGTCTCAGCCCCACTCTCAACAGAAACCAATTGCTCACTTCATTTCCTATCCTAACACAGGCTTTACTACCTTTGTAGAAACTTTTCATTGCTTGCAATAACCTTCCATCAATTCCATATAACTTCATCACATTCCACATTGCTTCCTTATCAACTCTATCATTCGCCTTTTGCTGAATATTTCTCCCATATCTGCCTAACTGCAAAAATCTGATTTATACATCCCCGACCTCTTCTAAATCCACTCTATACTTTAAGACTGCATTCCCCGATTTATCCTTAATAGTATTAATCAGTACTCTACCATACACTTTTCCAACTACACTCAACAAACTAATACCCCTTGAATTACAACACTCATGCACATCTCCCTTACCCTTATATAGTGGTACAATACATGCATAAACCCAATATGCTGGTACCATTGACAACACAAAACACATCAAATAATCTCACCAACCATTCAAGTATAGTCACACCCCCTTCCTTCAACACCTCACACCATCCATACCAGGTGCTTTCCCTACCCTCGTTTCATCTAGTGCTCTCCTCACTTCCTCTCCTGTAATCTCTCTCTCTCATTCTCCTCTCTCATCACTAGCACTTCAACACCGGCAACAGCAATTATATATGCGTCCCTATTATCCTGAACATTCAGTAAACTTTCATAATATTCCACCCAACTTTTCCTTGCCTCCTCTCCTTTTAACAACATTCCATTTCCATCTTCCACTGTCTCTTCAATTCTCAAACTAGCCTTCCTTAATCTCTTCACTTCTTTCCAAAACCTCTTGTTATTCTCTTCATATGAATAACCCAATTCCTAACCCCACTTCAGGTCAGCCGCCCTTTCGCCTCAGTTACCTTGCACTTTACTTCTACATTTTTCTCTCTATATCTTTCATACTTCCCTACGCTATTACTCTGCAGCCATTCTCCAAATGCCCTCTTTTTCTCTTCCACTTTTACCTTAACTCCTTCCTTCCCCATTCACTGCCCTTCCTCATACTGCCTCCAAAAATCATCTTGCCACACACTTCACTTGCAATCCCAACAATATTTCTTTTTTACTAACTTCCACTCCTCTAAATTACCAGTTTCTCTTAATTCACTTTCCTATATGGCATTTTAAACCTTTCTTGATAATCTATTTCTACCTCCCGTTTTATTAAGTTTTCAACCCTCACTAGCTCCCTTTTACATCCCCCCCACTCTATCCCCCACTCTTTTGTAACAACTATTTTTCTATCCACCAAAAAAAGATCAAACATACCATTAGCCATACCCCTAAACACATGCACGTCTCTCAATCTTCCAAACATTTTTTAGTTATCAACACGTAGTCCATTATCGCCCTTTCTACCACTCTTCCATTTGCCACTCTTACTCATGTGTACTTCTTTTTATCTTTCTTTTTGAAAAAGCTAGCACTTATCACCATCTCTTGCTCAACACACATATCTACCAGTCTCTCACCACTTTAATTTACACCTGGTACGCCATACTTCCCAATGACACCTTCTACCTCTCCAGCGCCCACTCTAGCATTCAAGTCACCCATGACAACTACATAATTTCTTCTACCCAGTCCTACTACACACCTAGTTAATTCATTCCAGAATTCATTCAGTTCTTCATCACTTTTCTCACAACCTGGCCCATACGCACTAACAAGAGCCCAACATTCCCTACCAAACCTAACCCTTACCAACATCAGCCTATATGATATATCTTTCCATTCCACTACTTTACCTGTCATCCATTCACTCAGCAATAAAACCACACCCTCTCTTGCTTTTCCCCTTTCAATCCACACACTCTACCAGTCACTTCACCAGACATCACTTCACCCTTACCTTTTATCTTTGTCTCACACAAAGCCAATATATCCATCCTTCTATTCCTAAACATACTTCCAATCTCACACCTTTTACTCTCTATCGTACTACATCCACGCACATTCAGACACCTCAAAACTAGAGTGCGGGGAGCAGTCAATCTCCCCACAGCTCCATCTCTTCGATGTCTCACAGGAGTATATGATACAGAAGAGGGGGTTCCCCGCCCCCTAGTCCCGTCCCTTTTAGTTGCCTCTTATGACATGCAGGGATACATTGACGCCACTCAGATTGTTTTTATGCCCCTACGGCCACGGGGGGCATAAAAACGGATTTTGAGCGACGCAAAAAATCTATTTTTGTCTACAGTGATATTCCCAGAGAATTTTACCTTAAGGTATCCAGAATTCTAACTCCTGGAGCGAATATCCCTAAATAAATCTAACAGGGATATCGCATAATATCAGAGGACGTATTCTTGACACGTCACATAGGTATCTTCAGTATTAACGCTTCGAGGGGTTACAGTCACAAGAATCTGAAACGAGAATGAAAAGAGAGCCGATCATAAGGAATCTCTCCTATTCCGTTTCCAGTGTATATCTGATGAAGGCGGCAGCGCCATCTTTATTCCTTGTAGCAATATAAGAGGTGCTACAGATACTGTATTATAGGGAGGGGTCAATAAGCCCTTTTACGATAAAAGGAATGGCGGGTCCATCAGGATGACATGGCTACCTCACCCAAGAATAGATTTTTCGCTTCGCTCAAAATCCGTTTTTTGGGCTCAGGCCATGTCGTCCTGATGGAAGTTTACCAGAGCATTACTGTATCTGTGGATTCGCAACCGGTGCCGTACCCTCAAGAAAGTATTTGCATGGTCCGTCTAGACCTAGAGACCTATGATGTTACCGTCATACATCATTTCATCTAAGCATGAACTATGTTAGTGCTTCCTGCCCCCTACAGGGAAAAGTCGTACTAGACTCTGGAAAAAGTCTCGAGGAGTACATAATAACTATGGATGACAAAATGACAAGCTTGTATAGTGGTCTCGCCCTATACATTATAAAGCAAAGTTTGTATAAGAGTCACCAATGTCAGTATGAATTCCTGACATATCCCCCAATGTATCTACTCTTATCAACTATTGCATCTCTACCACCATCCCCTTAGGGTACAACGTCAACCATTCCTAAGGAAGGGTTAAAGCGAGTGGATTTTTGCTTGAAGAAAGGAACAATCTTAAAAGACATTACATGTTAAAATTATCCATATTTTAAACTTAATGCTCAGTACATTTCTAATAAAATGAGTGTGGGCGAATAAGACGCAGGGTTCACTATGAACTAGTTTATCAAAATTTTATTAAACATATATATCAGATCAACATTTATAAAATTTATAAAATGTGGACGATATCCGTTAAAGCATAAAGAAAACATCAACAGAAAACATTGTTTCATCTAACAGGAAACAGATTTGCCACTTCAATCGAATTATTAATAATAATGATACAGTCTGTATACTGTTTATTTACACAAGCGTAAGAAATGCTTGGCACAAGTGTCCGTATTATGCTATAGTTCACCAAAGTCAATGGAACAGTTTGTAAGGACACGTTAGTGGCCTATCGCTCAGTGTGTAGTAACAAACTGTGACTACACACCCACCCTCATAATTAATCGTCCTAAATTAATTACACTGTTCCTCGCAGATTTAAACAGAAGGTTTAAGAATTCTACCTGTTGCTACCACAGACCTCTTGATTGCTCCACTTGCTTTGCATAGTGCATAAAGAACACCTTGGATGACTACCAGCCGGTGTACGAACAAAGATGTTCAAAGTCCATATAATTAAAGAAATTAAATGGAAGAGGCAACTTTCCTCGGATCATGACTTAAGGGTGTACTGTCTGGATCCGCTCTGCGAATAACACAGGTGAGTTTCGCCCTTAGCTGTTTCAGAGATAAATTTGAACCCGAGGTTTCTCCTCTGAACAGCTGTCCTCCCTTAAAGTCTGAAGTTCTATGAAGATAGACCTTTAGGCACTCCACTGGACATAAAGATGCATCTTCCTTCAGAGGGCAGAATCTCTAGGGACCCCACCTGTTGGTGGGTAGCTTGTTCTTGGTTAGAAACATTGGGTCTGGAAATAGATTCAGTTTTCCCTCCAAGAACTGGACGTGGCCTTCCTTTCTAGAGAGAGCCACTATTTCACTAACTCTGGCCCCCAAAGCGAGTACAAACAGAGATATGACTTTTAATTCAAATCCTTCTAAGCACATTCTTCATTGTTCATTATTTAGGCACAATGAAGAGTCTTATCTAATGACCATGAAAAGGGTCTTGGAGGCGCTGAAGGACTAAGCCTAGCATGGGCCTTTGTAATTCATTAAGAACGTCGTTAGAAAGGTCGACATGAAAGGCATATAGTAACTGTCTTGTCAAGGCAGACTTGCACAATAATATTGTGTTGGCTGCTAAACCCTGCTCATGAAGGTGAATGAAGAATGATAAATAGAAATCTGTCGAGATTTCTTTTGGTTTCTTCGCCTTGACAAAGGATACCCGCTTCTTCCCTGAAGCCTCATAATGTCTTCTGGTTTCCTCCAAAAAGTCTAAACTGGCTTTTGATACCGCAAATCTTTTTCTCATTGCTAAGGAGAGAAAATCATGAGATGTAGGTTCCGGGTTTTCTTAGATGCAGCGAAGACAGTCGACTTCTGTACTCGCTGAGACAGGGATGGATCCGGTGGCGGTACGAACTTTAGTCGTAGTTCCAATGCCAGAGGGAACCACACGCTGTTTGGCCACTTGTGAGCCACTATTGCCGCTTTCCTTTTGAAGGATCTCAGTTTGTCGAGGACCTTCAAAAGGAGGTTGTGCGGAGGGAACAGATAAATTCTGGACCATCTGTTCCAGTCTAGGGAGATAGCATCCACCGCCTCCGCTAACGGATCTTCGTATGGGGACACATAACGATCTATTTTCTTGTTGTCTTTCGTCGCAAAGAGGTCTATCTGCAGCTCAGTGACTTGACTCGAGATAAAGGAGAACGATGCTGCGTCTAGGGACCATTCTGACTATATTGGTGTAAACCTGGATAGAGTGTCCGCTGTCACATTGCGGAACCCTTGAATGTGAACTGCTGACAGGTGCTATTTCTTCCTTTCCGCCAAACGGAATAGGGCCAACATCATATGGTGGATTTGAAGTGACCTCGACCCTTGTCGATTCAAGCATCTCACTATCACCTCGCTGTCTAGAACCAATCTTATGTGAGTCGAGTGGCGAGGAGATACTTTCTTTAGTGTCAGAAGTACTGCCATGGCTTCTAGAAAGTTGATGTGAAATGACTTGAAAAGATTGGACCAAGCTCCTTGAACTCTCTTCTGATGAGAGTGACCTCCCCAGCCTTCCTTTGAAGCATCTGTGTGGATAGTCACTGACGGGGGAGGAGGCTGAGGAAGTATTGATTTCTTCAATTGCTTGGCATTGGACCACGGCTTAAGAAGCGCTCGCAGTCGAGTCGGTAGTGGTCTCATTAGATCTCTTCATGCGTTTGATGCGTATTTCCTCCAGACTCCTGTTGCATCCTTTAGCTCTTAGCACTGGATCTGTTATCGAAGCAAACTGTAGAGAACCTAGCACTCTCTCCTGTTCGCGTCTTGATATCCGTTTGGATTTCAATAGTCTCTTGACAGATCCTGCTATTTCTTTCCTCTTCTTCCCAGGAATGGAAAGTCGATGTGACTCCAAATTCCAGTGGATTCCCAACCACTGAAACTTTTGAGTTGGAGATAGTCGAGACTTTTTTATGTTGATCTTGAATCCCTGATGGTCCAGGAATTGGATCACTGTCTTAGAGGCTTGCATGCATTCTGTCCTGGGTGCTGCCCACACCAGCCAGTCGTCCAAGTAGGCCACTACTTGGATCCCCTTTAAGCGTATTTGATGGACGGCTGCAACCGCAAACTTCGTGAAAATCCTTGGGGCTATGTTTAGCCCGAAAGGCATGGCTCTGAAGGCGTAAAGTTTTCTATATAACTTGAAGCCTAGGTAGGAGGAGAGGTGACGATTAATTGGAACGTGCCAATAAGCGTCAGACAAGTCTATAGAGACGGTATATGCCCTTTTGGGCAGTAGGGTCCTTATGTGTTGAAGTGTGAGCATTCTGAACTTATAGTTCACTATTAACTTGTTGAGTGGCGACAAGTCTAGAATGACTCTGAGTTTTTTTGAGTCCTTCTTTGGAACACAAAACAGCCTTCCTTGGAACTTGATGGACTTAACTTTTCGGATTACTCTTTTCTCTAAGAGTTATTGGACATATTCTTCCAGAACGGGGGTAGAGTGTTGGGAGAATTCAGGAAATTGAGGTGGAGGACTGCTCTAGCTCCAACCTAGTCCATTCTTTATTACGTAGCGGGCCCAGGGATCGAAGGTCCAACAATCCCTAAATAGATGTAGTCTCCCTCCTACTGGAAGCATCTCACTTCTGTTGTTGTGGACCTGAGGCCTTGCCTCCTTGACTGTGTCCTCCCCTGGAACCCCTTCCCCTTGAAGGGCGTCTAGAAGAACCTCTGGCTGTTCCTCTAGCTTTTGAACGAAAGGAAGAAGTCTGCCTTTTGAAGGCTGGCTTAAAAACTGGCGACTGTGTCGCCACTTGTTGAGGTACCACTTGGTACGTGGTTGGAGGTTGTGCCACTATCTGAGACACCGCGGTCGCAGGAAGTTGTTGTTGTTGCTGTCGGTAGGGTTTAGCCGGCCGAGAGGATAGCCTAGCCCTTTTTGTCTTGTTCTTGGGTTGGCGACCCTCATCCGGAGAAGACTTTCTCTTAAGATCTAAGCCCCACTTTTTGAGAAGGTTCCTATTCTCCGTGGCGGCCTTTTCTACTACCTCTTTAACCACTTCGTTGGGAAAGAGGTTCTTACCCCAGATACAAGAGGAGATCAGCTTCCTCGGTTCGTGCCTCTCCACAGCCGAGGCGAACACGAACTCTCTACAGGCTCTCCTAGCTTTAATAAAGCTATAAAGATCCTTCGTAACTGTGGCCAGATGGGTTTTGGCCACTACCAGGAACATGTCCTGGTTCTTGGGGTCACTTGCCTTCGTTTCTAATGTTGTTTGCAACGACATCGATGCCGCAAGTCTTTCTTTCGTCTCCTGCTCTCTGCGCAAGAGAAACTCCGACAGCTTTGGAAGTTCCTCACCAAACTGACGTTCAGGAATATCAGCTTCCAGCTTCCTGACTGAGAAGGTAAGGTGGACGTCTTTCCAGTCTTCTTGGTCCAAGGGCAAGGTCAGAGATAATGGCTTGCACTCCTCCAAGGAGGGGTATGGTTTCCCTGCCTCCACCGCCTTTAATGCTGCCTTATAACCCTTTTCCATGAAGGGAAAGGCTCTGGTTGGAGAGGCCACAAAGGAGGGAAGCTTCTTACTCAAGGCTGGCACCTTTGAGTTCGTGAAGCCCCTCTCTCTCACCGAGCTCGCTAGTAATGCCTGTGCTTTACTATGGTCAAAAACTATGACCTCCTTCGGCTCCGTCTCTTCCTTTGAGGCTGGCTCCTTCTTAAGACAGACATAGCAGTCCGGGTAAGAGTCTTTGTTGGGCCAAAATTCCACATCTTCCAGGGGAATTGTGCCCAACTTCTCCGCAATAACAATCTTCCCGGTTGTCATTGGCGTGTGTACGGCATACCTCCAAGGATTGGTATCCGAGCACAAAGGAAGAGCCTTCACGTTGAGTTGCTTCTGGGGCCCACGTGATGCTGCAAGTCTACGTATCTCCAGTTTCATTGCAGCTTCCTTTTCATCATTCTTCTTTTGTATTTGTTGAATCATCTCAACAATAGAAGAAAGAGTCCTACCCAGGTCATCTGGGATAGCAGACGATATAGAGGAAACAGGTTCTGGGGCCGGAACCGATGTAACCGACACCTCGTCGATTTCTTCCTCTTCTATTTCAGGAGCCTGGGACAGCTCCTCCTCCTGACCTTCTCCCAGAAGGTCCTTCTCTGTATAATCCGACACCTCCGACATCCTATCGTCTAATTGGATGTCTTGAAGGGCGACCGAGACTTCAGAATCTACCGGATTCTGGGCAGTTTGTATCTCCTCCTGAGGCTGAGGAATGACTGCATCAGCCAATGCCTTAGGGAAAAGGTAGGCCCTCTTCTTCTCATTTGGAAGGTAGGGGCCTGAAGTGTTTTTCTGAAAACCCCTCGACCAGGTTCGTAACTTTTCCCTGGCAGCATCCCTTGACTCCACCGACTTAGGGGTGTCAAATGCCTCGGTAATCAGGTTAGAACATATGGTACAAACCTGAGGGTCCCAGTACCGGAGATCACCTTTGGAGGTTGTTCATTCTGCTCCCCTCCTGCAAAACTGATGTCCACAGAAGTTCTTGCTGCAGACATTGCAGAACATACTCCTGCACTTTGGATGGTCCTCCTGTAAAGAGAAGAAAACCCATGAGTATCAAGTGAAGGCTTTTCACTTATATTAAAGCATGTAGGTTACACAGTAAAGCTATAAAGGAAAGAAGGAAAGACACACAATTGTATTTCCTGTCCAGCCAATTGCTGTAACCTCCCAAGATATTAAAACTAAGGTTAATTCTTATTCTAGAATACCTTATGTAATTTCCTAAGCAGAAAGTTAAGGTGTAGCTCACACCTTGAAATAAAGTTTTAATATACAGGATAGAATGAATACAGAAAGAACTCACTTTCTATATATTGTACGGTCTCAACAAAAGGCTATACAAGATAACATTAAGTATGTTGGAAGAACTTTAGTGTTACAACAAACTCTGTACTGTAGTTTTATTAATGCAGTGTGTACTACACCACAAATATAGTAACTACTGTACATCGCATGCTGCTGTGCCGGCCGGCATTTACCCCTGTATAGTTCAAGGGTATGCTACTTTTAACTAATAGGCGGCAATTCACTGGTTCGCAAATGTGTGCCGACCGGCAACTGAAAACACTAGTACCCGGCTGCCGACCGCTAATCGTAGTGGCCCCGCAGATTTCGGGATGTGTTTCTACTGCCGGCAGGCAAAGGTAGCAATACCCATGCCTGCCGGCAGTGACTACGAACCAGAGAACCTCCACCTGACCGGCTGCCGGCCGTTTAAGCTGGCAGCCGGGCTAGGAGTACAAAACACTAGTAAGAGAGACAGTATGGATGTAAAGTTATAAGGCGGCATTGCCATAGGACCTTCCATCCAGAAAGAGTGAACATATGGAAGGGGAGAATGTAGCATTCAGGCTTCCTATAAATCCATAGCCTGCCGAGCTCTAACAGCAGACACGGAAGGGAGACCAAGGGAAGTCTGGGGTTCACTCTGCAGAAGAAAAAGGCAGAGAGCTGAGCTGGTCCT
Organism: Palaemon carinicauda; assembly: GCF_036898095.1. Lineage (NCBI taxonomy): Eukaryota > Metazoa > Arthropoda > Malacostraca > Decapoda > Palaemonidae > Palaemon > Palaemon carinicauda. Next base: position 91,114,017 of record NC_090742.1, on the reverse strand, counting down.
CCATCCTAACCTACACTAGGTACGGAAGTAGGACTGCGGCCAAGAGATGCAATGGCTAGGCCATCACTAAGAAAGAGAGAGGGGGAAGGTATAAGGGTCCTATAAACTTTGTTATAGTATGAGACACACCCAGCAGTTAGGAAAGCTCATCCTAACCTAGGGTTGTCTATAGGGAGGAAGATTGGCAATACTTGATATCCTCCTCTATACCAGAACAAAGTAGGTATAGTTATTTCGCCAGGCAATTGAGAAAACTCATTCTTCAGCCCGAGAATAACAACACAGGACAGTCTGCTAGACCACTAGAGGAAGGAATCATCTCGTACAGAATCCTTCAGATGTGGACTGGGGAAGCAAAGCCTCCTGTGTCTGCACCTAACCTAGCAAAAGGAACACATTCTCTATGCTAGGAAGACGCAGACCACAGACTAGAAACTCTGATGTACTGCCCCAACCCAAAAACCAGTCACTCAGGTTACCAGGTCAGGACAGATATATCCCAGTATAGTTACACCTGAATATTATTCAGATTGAACCGCTAGGACTAAGCCTAAGGCTTACTCAGAGGGAGAGAGGGACTGAACTTAGTCTCCTGAGGAGAAAAGAACAATCGGGGATGTGCGAAAGTATACTTCAGCCCCATAGGCTACTAGCCTAGGTGCGGTGAGAATCGATTACCCAAATCACCGAAACCCTCTCGTATACAATCTTGGAGAAGAAAATTCAACAATATCTTACATGTATAAAATGGTTGCCTATAGCTTCAATAACGTAACACTCGTAAAACTTATATCATGCATGAAAGTACTAGGGCCAGACGTATAGGCTACTAACTCTCGCGAAGGGCAAGAACGGTTACCTAAATCTCCGGACTGAAAACTAACGGCATCATATAAGAATTTCTAGAGGCGCTAAATAGCTAAATTTAATAAGGCATAATAACCGGGAACGTCGCTCTGGCTAACTAAATGACCCATGTATAACGAACGACAGCATCCAGGATGCCTCTGGTAGGCAACGCTAAAATCACTTTTGATTTAATCCAAAACGACAAGAGCTTACATTTATACAAAGTAAAAATAATACTCAACTTTCCAGAGGCAGAAGAGGCCGGAGAAGGCATCATAATGTTGAATTATATCCAAAATTACGAGAGAACACAAAGGAAAACACCGAGTAGTAGAGCTACACGAAAAGGAATAAAGATAGCGCTGCTACCTTCATCAGATACACACTGGAAACGGAATAGGAGAGATTCCTTATGAACGGCTCTCTTTTCATTCTCGTTTCAGATTCTTATCACTGTAACCCCTCGAAGCGTTAATACTGTTCGGGGTGAAGATAGCTATGTGACGTGTCAAGAATACGTCCTCTGATATTATGCGATATCCCTGTTAGATTTATTTAGGGATATTCGCTCCAGGAGTTAGAATTCTGGATACCTGAAGGTAAAATTCTCTGGGAATATCACTGTAGTCAAATATACCCTAGGAAGCTACCCTTTAGGAACTTCAATCAGGATGACATGGCCTGAGCCCCCCCCAAAAAAAGAAAAAAAATATATATATATATATACATATATATATATATATATATATATATATATATATATATATATATATATATATATATATATATATATATATATATATATATATATATATATATATATATATGTTTGGGCTCAAGCCATGTCGTGCTGATGGAAGTTCCTTCATTAGTAGCTTCCTAGGTTATATGTTACTACAGTGATATATCCCAGAGAATTTACCGAAGGTACCCAGAATTCTAACTCCCGGAGCGAATATCCCTTGAAATTCTAAGAAGGGATATCGCGTAAGGACGTAATGGCACACCTCATAGCAATCTGCACCCCATATAGAGTTTACGTTCGAGGAGGTGTGGCAAAAATAAAAGGGGGGCCCTTCAAAGGCCATCCCCGTTCCCTACTACTATCGATAATACAACAGCGCCATTGCTTCGAAAGTGGCCATTCCTTTATTTGTAGCGATTTCGCTCGGTGGTATTTTCCGGTGATTGAATCTATTTCGATCGGTTAAAGGATTATTATTATGCTTTCTTCATCTTCTTCCACCTTCGGAAAGTTGAGTATCGGGTCTTTACTTTGAATATGTTTTAGCTCTTGTTTCTCAATGATATTGAGTATTTATTGTATTTCTAGAGGTAGGTCATTACTGGAGGCGACATGGGCGCTGTCGTTCTTATGCATGCGTTATTTAGTTAGCGGAACGACTTCCAGTTTTTAAATAGCCTTATTTAATTCTCGTAATTAATTAGTTATTTAGGCATATTCTTGTGAAGACGTGTTTATATGCATAATTTTTTCATTTTTCCTCTGTCGATCGTATAGTTAGAGTTTCGGTGATTTAGGTAACCGAGAACTCGTCTAGCTTAGTTAGGCTAACCTAGACACTGTCTATACGTTCGACATTCCCCGATTACCTTTGTGTTTTGTTTTCATTCCATTGGAGACTGATACCTCCTGTAATGTTATGAAACTTCTCACGTCTCTTCGGAGACTTAATGGTAATCCCTTTCCCTCTGAGTGTAGTCCCAGACTACAACCCTTATGGCCGTGCCTGAATATTATTCAGACATGGCTGACCTGGGGTTTGGTTTCTGCCTACCCCCTTAACCTTTGGTTGTGGATATACCAGCAGGTTTTGAGATTTGGTCAGAATCTCAGAGTATTTAGTCTTATGTCGTTGACCTTTCGACAGGGTGAGTTAGTTGGGGGATACCTTTACTCCCCTGCCGACAAGGTTACCGACAATGGAGGTTAGTCCTCCATAGTCGCTTTGGTTTTGGTAGTATACCAATTTCTCCTTGCGACTAAAGACTTGTCCTGTGCCACAGTTCCTTGGGCTGAAAGTAACCCCCTTTTAGCCTAAGATAACGTGGCACTGGAATCCTGTTTCTCTTTGTGGGAGGAGGCGCAGTGTCGCCCCCTCCCCTTGACTTTGTCGGCAGTCTCTGGGTTGGAGAACTGAGTCTCTCCTAGCACCCAGATTCTGTCGATACCATACAGAAACAGAGTTCCTTTTATAGGTGCTAGGACTGTCAAGTTTGACAGTTCCTTTCACAATTGTTACAGGACCCTTTTCCCCTTCCCCTCACCCCTTTTTAATGGTTTATCCATTGCCTTTTAGGCTGACATCCTGCATTCTTTCCTTAACGGTAGAGTGCTGGATGCAGCCAGACTACCTCTCTCATCCTGGCTGACGGCAGGGTATACTGCCGCCTGCCGGCCTGGCCGACAACCAAGATGGCTGCCGACAGTATTGGACTGTCGGTAGCTGCCGACTTTGCCAGCGGTTGCTGACGTTGTCGGCGGCTGCCGACGTTGCCAGCGGTTGTCGGCATGATAGCCTTTTGCTGGCCTGGCGGGCAACCAAGATGGCTGCCGATAATCATGGACTGTCACCAGTTGCCGGCCTGGATGGCAGTGGCGCCTATGACGGCTGTGAGTGGTTTGTCCCTTCCGTCCCCGAGGTTCTCAGTCCTCCCTTGGACTGTAGCTATAGGTTCTGTTGTCTGTATGCTGTTGGCAGGGCCGGCAACGTGGCGCGCCGACTGTATCAGTACTGTCGGCGGGTTGCTGGCAACAGTACTGTAGCTATATAGAAGCCTTAATGTTACATTCTCCCCTTTTATTAGAACCTCCTTTCGATAAAAAGGTAGTCTATTAGACTTTTCTTCCTTAATTACTGTATATAGTTACAGTAAAGGATAGCCCTTTTTTCCATACTGTCTCTCTCTCTGTCTCGCTAGCTCTACAAGGTATGCAGACATATCCTAGCCAGACCGGCAACATGCCGGATATACTGCTGTATAGGTAATACAGATAGCCAGTATATCTCAGTATAGAATATACTGTAGATAGAAAACTACTATATTTCTTATACTAGTGGTTTTTTTCAATATATTTTGGATATCCAATTCCGGCAATTGCTGAGCCTAATCCTATATTGAATGAATATAATTTCTTCAATATCCTGATTAGAAATCAGTTTTAGGATTATCCTGCAATATTAAATATTTCAGGCATGAGTAATACACTATTATCCTGTAAAGGGTACAGCCCCTTTTTCTTTGAGTCTCCCTGATCAGGAAACTCTATGATTTAATATAGTAGGAAAACTACAGCAAATGACCCGAGTAGGATGTTCATTTATATGTCTTTATTTTTCTGTTCCATCTAGTGCTAGATGGACCCTGCTGTCATATGCTGCCTTGTAGGCAGCATAATGATAAGACTGCATGACATAGGTACAGTAGTCGATATGTTGCAATTTACACTTTTGCAATTTAGAAACTACAGTGCCATGTTACAGTAGTTTTTCCTAACTTACCTTGGGTATCCTCCAGCGAGTTTTCTGCTGATACCGCTTATATATTGAAGGAATAAATTCTTCAATAGTCTGATTTGAAATCAGTCATCCTGACCCCACAGTATTAACAATTTTTGGGATAGTTAATTGATACTTCTCTACCCCTAAGGGTAAATAACCCTTCTACTTGGATTTCCTCATAGAGAAAGCTCCATGTAAGTTAATACTGAGGGGAGGTAGCAGCATTTGCTCGCGGAGGTATACAGGTATGTATCTCCTACTATCCCTTTATAGCTTCTATCCTAAGCTATTCTGTTGTAGATGACATTTACATGTTGATTATTAAAGTAATAATCCATTATATACTCATTTGGTTTTCCTTTCTTACAGATGGAACACCAGATACCTTGTACGGCAGTCCACTGCAGAGCCAAGGGTAAGGACTTTTACGGTCATAATACTTACAGGTTACATGCCCCCTGCAATATTATTTCCGGATCCCTACATTATTGGAACCCACAGGGTTGCAATATATGTTGGACATTGATGTCTGTAGGTTTTGATAATCCCATCTACAGAGACTAAGGATATAGCACAGTATAAATTACGTAACTGGGTGAGAGGCTTCCAAAAGATCTCTCCGGGACCTTTCCTACCTAATGATAGGATGCGTAAGCTATTATTTCCAGAGCTAAGTGAGGAAATAGTAGTGCCTCAGGAGTCAACTACGTTCCCTGATGGCGAGAAAACCTTTGGGATCGAGGGCAAGAAGTGCCCTAAGGTAGAAGAGAAATATGTTGTATCGGACTTTCCTCCGCCTTTGCTGGCTAAAGAGCCATCGATGTCAACATCTTCGTCTTTTACCCCTCTATGGTACAATGTGGTACAATTATGTATCCAACTGAAGAATCAGATAGAGAGCTTTAGTAAACAAAGCAAAAAGCGGGAAGAAAACACAAAATAGAACCTCGTAAAGCTTCTCTTGTTGCTTCCCATGGGTCAGTTAAACGACCCATGAATCAACACCTTCCTTCATGCTCCTTAACCAATCCCTGGAGGTTTGCGGAGCAGATGTCGATTTCAAATGGCAATCTCTTCATTTCAGAGAAAATAGGTACTGTTCCCTTGGACAAAATCCAATTTTGGCCAAGCTCTGAGGTTTTCCCTAATAGTTGGGTTCGACTGAGGTTTGAACCAAAGACAAGGAAAAGAACGGAACAAAAGGAGGTCATGATTCTTGATCATGATAAGGCACAGACTATCCTTTCAGATAATCTGAAGAAGGCGGGTTATTCAGAGACAACGGTTTTCTCACTGAATAACATACACTCTTCCTTTCTTGCTCCTGCTTCACTCTCCTTCCCCTTTATGGGGAAGGCATTTACTTCCGTTACCAAAGCTGTAGAGGCGGGTGAGTCATGTCCCACACTCGATGAGTGCAAGCCTTTGTCACCAGCTTTTCCCGGACAGGAAAAGGATTGGAAGGAAGTCCATTTGACATTTTCAGTAGGAAAATTAGACAAGGATGTCGCAAGCCGACAATTTAATGTATGTCTTCCTAAATTGTCCGATTTGCTCTTGTTTAATGAACACGAGTCAAAGGAGAGACTGGCGACATCCCTTTCTCTACAAAACTACATAGAGTTGTGTTCAACTTACGAGAACACCCCAGACATGCTCATGGTCTTAGCCAAAATGCATATGGCTACCTTGGTAAAGGACCTTTACGCCTTTGTGAAGGCTAGGAGATCATGTAGAGAGTTTGTGTTTGCTGCTGCAACGGTGAAACACGAAACAAGGAAGATAATATCTTCCAACATTTGGGGTAAAGACCTCTTCCCACAAGAGGTCATTAAGGAAGTAATTAAGAATGCCGCCATGGAAAACATAAGTCTTCCCCAAAAATGGGGCATTCCCTCAAAGAGAAAATCTTCGGTGGTTGTGGGTCCCCAACCTAAAAAGAAGATCGAAAATACTGGAAATATCTGGGCTGCTCAACAACAGCCCATTATTTTAGTGACCAAGATGCTACAGGCAGATTGTCAAAAGTCTAAACCTACTGGCAGTTCGAAGCATAAAGACGCTTCGGCTAGGAGGAACATTCCCTCAGGATCGCAGGACCTTCGATCCTTCGGTCCAGAGCCTATTCAAGATGAGCCATTGATGGGGAACAGAAATGTCCCTACTATTATCTCCTTACCTTCTCCTACAGTTCAAAACCCTCCTGGAGGAATATACCAGAGAGGTATAGAACATACAGGTAGTAAGAAAGCTACGGCTCATCGAGTCCCAGGGAAGGCTATTTTGTGTTCACAGGAAGGACTCAAGAAGTCTCTGAATCATTCTGAACCTGTCGGTACTCAACAAGTTCATAATAATCTGCAAGTTCTGAATGTTAATCCTTCTGAACATATGGGCCTTGTTCCAACTAAGGGTGTTCGTAGTCTTGTCAGACCTGAAAGGTGTCCTCTGGAACCTTCCAGTCAACCACCCCCCTTCCTCCTGCCTAGGATTCATGTCACGGAGAGTAACATTCATCCTAGAATAGATACGTATCAGACTCACAGTCCTAAGTACCTTCATAGTGATGGGACATCACAGATGCAAGATATTCTTCTAGAAGTCTCGACTTTCTCCAGCTCTAGGGTTTTGATGGCTAAAACACCATCGAAGCCCTCAGTCACATTAGCCCCTTTTTCCCTCGGGAAGTTAAAAGGAGCTCGCGAGGTCTGTCAGAAGATTCAGCTAATCGATCAGATTCCCAAAATGCCAACAAGGAAAAGTGCTAAACTTTCCCCAGTTCGCAATAGTGACAGACTTAGTGCAAAGTGCACATCGGAAAGACGCATTAAGGGCCTGGAGAAAACATGCATCAAACGCTTGAAGAGATAAAAAAAGACTGAGATCGGTCCCTCTTTAATCGCTTCTTTAACAAAAATTAAAACACGAAAGTCCCAGGACTCTGCTGGTCCTTTCGTGGGCGGGGAAGCACCCTCCACACAGATCAGACTCCCTACGTCTGAGCTGGTACACCGAAGCGATATTAAGACGTCACAATCGAATGTCTCGTACAGTCTTAGTGATGTTACCCATCCTTTTCCTAAAGGGATGGCACCTAACAGCAGTTCATTTACATTTGATCCACGATGTGACGGTGGATACTCTATCACGGTCCAAGGCGATAGAGTTGGAATGGTCCATGGACACAAATGGGAACAAGTCCTGGAACTGCAGTTCGACCTCTTCATCACGAGCGTCTTCAAGAAACTACCTCGCTAAATAGCCCCATACGAGGTTCCTCTAATGGGTCTGTTAGACTAGATGAGGCCGGTCCTAGCTCCGATACTAGGTATATTTCCGAAGGTTCAGAAATTAACTGCCTTCGGTTTATCACAGAGAACCCAAACCCTTCATTTCATGGATTTCTTGCTCTAGCGGTTAGAAAAAGGTTTGGGATCTCAGAAGGCAATATAGGATTCTTAGAAGATTACAAGGCTAAGTCTACTAAAAGACAATATGAGTCTTCCTGGAAGAAGTGGGTGGAGTTTGTTAAATCAAAAGGACCGAAAGAAATTTCTATGAACTTCTGTCTGTCCTTCTTTGTCCACCTTCATAGCCAGGGGTTGGCGGCCAATACGATAAATACGTGCAAATCAGCCCTGACTAGACCTCTCCTATATGCCTTCCAAGTGGATCTGGCAAATGAAATCTTTAGCAAGATTCCGAAAGCATGTGCTAGACTTAGAAATGCAGTACCACCAAAGCCCATCTCTTGGTCTTTGGACAAGGTCTTACATTATGCCTCATCGGTGAACAATGAAGATTGTTCTCTTAAGGATCTAACCCAAAAGGTTATTTTCCTGTTCGCAATAGCCTCTGGGGCTAGAGTTAGTGAAATAGTGGCTCTATCAGAGATGAGGGCCACATCCAGTTCACAGATTTAGGAGAACTCAATCTCTTCCCTGATCCATCATTTCTCGCTAAACACGAGCTACCCACTAAGAGGTGGGGTCCCTGGAGAATCTGTCCTCTGAAGGAAGATGTCTCTCTATGTACTGTAGAGTGTCTAAAGGTCTATCTTCGTAGAACTTCAGACTTCAGGGGAGGTCAGCTCTTTAGAGGAGAAACTTCGGGATCAAATTTATCTTTAAATCAACTAAGGGCGAAGCTCACCTACTTTATTCGTAGAGCAGATCCGGACAGTACTCCTGCAGGTCAGGATCCGAGAAAGATTGCTTCATCACTGAACTTCTTTCAGTACATGGACT
>NC_090742.1:91087897-91092897 GCF_036898095.1 Palaemon carinicauda | reverse complement strand
CATAGAACATTGGGGATGGTGGAGAAGGATTGAGCTGGATTTGTAACAGGAAATTAGCTCACCTAGAGCAGACTAGTGATGCAGTCCTAATTAGCGGAACACCACAGGACTTGTAAAGCTTGCTTACCAGACTGCATGAAATATAACATGAGGATAGGCTTAAGATAAAGAGAAGAAAATAAGAGATGATTAACACGGAATATGCCATGGAAGATGAAATATCATTGCAGGGAGAAAGAATTAATGGGGTGAAATTATTCAAAAATTTAGGAATTTAATGGAAGATTGAAAACAGCAATTCAGACAATGACTAAGTTAAGTTAAATTTGGAAATCAAGTCGCTTGAAAATACCAATAAAAATCAGGCTGTATATCAGTTTAATCAGATTAGTGTTACTGTTTGGACATAAATCCTGGTATGACAATAAAACAATATCCACTAAATTTGGTAAATTTGAGAACAAAACCCTCAGAAGAATATAGGGAGTTTAATGGCAGAACAGGAAAAGAAATGAATCTATAAGAGTGATTACCTGAGGGCCATAAGTGGATGAAAGCATGGTGAGGGGTAGATGAAGAGGGTTTGGCCATGCTCATCGCACTCCACAAGAGAGATTATTTCACCAAACTTTCAACTGGGCTCCACGAGGAACTAGAAGAGTTGGAAAACCCAGGTTTACATGGCTGAGAATTACAAAATGTGAAGTAGGGGATAATGAATGGAAAAGTATTAATTCAAAAGCGCAAGATAGAGACGACTGGTGCTATACTGTATAACTGAGGCCCTTTGCGTTAATAGGGGCAGGAGATGATTATGAAGATGATGTCGACGTAAATATTATGCAATTAAGATAGACCTAACAAACGTATAATGGCAAATGGTCATAACTGTGATTTTTTTTTTTTTTTTTTTTTTTTTTAAAGATGGGTCTGGTTGATTTTGGTCAACATTCGGCATAAAATACGTAAGGGATAAAGCCAGAAGCCGGAAAAGGAAGAATGTGACCCTTTCATCCCTTCATGAAATTCTGGTTAATGATTAAGGTTATTGAGTAATCGGAACCCAACCACTGAGGGGGGGCGGTAAGCCAGCCTCAACATGGTGCCGGTCCCAAGCCCGGGTAAACAGGGAGGGTTGGCAGCAGGAAAGGCATCCGGCCATGAAAAATTAGCCAAAACAACTATGGTCAGTGAGTATAATCAGAATGAAATTAATGCTAGGGCGTTCCCCATAAGCAACGCGTTAGGACCTCGCCTGATCCCTCCGAAAAATTGGTAAAGGCTACCCAGTCATGGGCAGGCTGGGTTAAAGAGGCAAGCTCAGAGGTAGATGGAGAAAGCTGACCAGAAACAACGACTCCACATAGAAGTGGGAAAAGATGTAGACAAAGAAGAAGTTATTGGGAGATCGAGTTTCTGCTTACCAGACGATCTTATTATGGGCTGTTTACATTACCCGAGATATTCTTGTTTTCTTTGTATACTTGACAAACAAAAATAATAGCAATTCCCGTCCTAAATATATATATATATATATATATATATATATATATATATATATATATATATATATATATATATATATATATATATATATATATATATATATTTATATATATATATATATATATATATATATATATATATATATATATATATATATATATATATTAGAAAAAAAGTGAAAATACATTGTATTCTACATTTCACCATCGGTTTGGATTAAGTTTCAATTATAAAATATAACATACAGTATTTTCATGGCTACTAAAATTATTTCTAGACTACATTAATTTTGAATTATTATTATTATTGTTATTAATGTTATTATTATTATTGAAGATGTCCAGCAAAAATAGACCCTACCTCTTCTCAGGTCTATTTTCATCAAAACTTTACACATGTTGGGATTTGGTTTTGTTTAGAAAATAACAATACGATTATTCTATGCAATTGTAATCTAATTTTGTGGATGCATTGTTGGATGTATAGTTGTCTTTTGTTATTCATAATTATCATGTAATTTAATTTTTATAAGATATTTCTAGTACCCTCTGTGTCATTTCTTTTGTTTGACACAATTATTTTATATTTTGGTTATTTCTTCTTGTCTTCTATACCAAAGAAGCGAAAGGTTTATCTGTAGATACAAAATAATGTTGATTTTGTATCGCTACAAGTTACATTAAGAATTATCATAGCAATATATTAGCCTGGCTTTTTTTTCATAAACAAGAATATTTGAAAACTTATATATATTATTGTTATGAATGAAATAAATATTAATCACTGATATACTTTGACGTGACCAATTTACAGCGGTTTATAAGCTTCCAATAGTATCTGACTAGATATATTCAAGAGTATAATTTCAAAGTAATTTTTTTTTTTAATATCACAAAATTCTATGTGAGTTTCATGAATCAAACTATTTTTATTAAATATATTGTATGAAGTAACTAAAGATATCCATTCTCTTTAATCGTATTGTTACAAAACTTGTAGAGAGAAGAGAAGGAAAGGATTCGGTAATAAGAAAGAACCAAATGAGAGAGAGAGAGAGAGAGAGAGAGAGAGAGAGAGAGAGAGAGAGAGAGAGAGAGAGAGAGAGAGAGAGAGCGTCATATCATAAAGCTTATTTAAAATTTATGATATCATTAAAAAGCAATTTTTGTGTCTACGTAAGGTACCTTACCTTTTCACTGGTAAAAAAAGAAAAAAAAATCCCCAGGACGGTCTTGTTAGTGGCTTGAGGCTCTTGAAATATTCATTTTTAGTGAAAACACAGGGGCAGAAAATAATAGCTGAAAATTCGTAGAAAACGGTAGACTCCTTAATGGTGATGATAAAGGAGAGAGAGAGAGAGAGAGAGAGAGAGAGAGAGAGAGAGAGAGAGAGAGAGAGAGAGAGAGAGAGAGAGAGAGAGAGAGAGAGAGCTATAAAATTTCAAGATGAGATTTTCGATATCTCGATCAAGCTGCCTTTGTTGTAATGCAATATGCCCATCGCCAAATTCACTTGATTCCTATTTGGGCCTCATTGACACCCATTATCGCTCACCACAAAATATCGATGGTCAACCACTGAAGTTTACCAGTCAAAGTCTATATTTGTTTCATGAGATTATGAGACATAAGAAAAGTATCAATGAGGAAAAAAGAGCGAAGTATCGTTTAGATCACACGACCCAGTCACACACACATACACACACACGCAAACACACATACACACACACGCACACACACATATACACACATCCATATATATACTGTATATATATATATATATATATATATATATATATATATATATATATATATATATATATATATATATATATATATATATGTGTGTGTGTGTGTGTGTGTGTGTGTGATCTTCTTGAAGTCCGATGCCTCTTATAATGCAGGTGCAGCAGGCAACGCACGTAACATTAAATAAGAAAGCCCCTTTTCCGTTTCCTTCCACGCTGTGGGTACAGTAACTGCCTTGGCTCAAATCAAGCCACCGAATGTAACACACGCTTATCTCAACTCTATTTTCATTGTTGTTATTATATTGTCAACTTTTATGCCTATGACAACATTATTGACAAAAGCTGTTTAATGTACTTAAGCAATTTTCACCCTTGTGTGACTGTTTGGAATTATATAGATAACCGTGTTGTTTGCTGAAGAAATTTAGTTATTTAGGAGCATGTCTCTTTCATTCTCGTCACACTCTCCATAATTTTGTGATTTTTTTTTTTCATTTTATCATGCAGTGAAAAAGAGACAATTTCCATACGAGAGAAAGTTTTTTTTTTTCACTTGAATTTGGAATTAAGTATAAGTGATTATTCTAAAAAATACATTCACACACTAACTAATTTAATAATAAAAAGAACTTTGCTACTTCAGATAGTTTGCCATTAGAATTTGTCAGACCGGGAAACGCAGCGTGATCAGTCGCTGCCTCATTAAGTAAGATGTAAGATCCTACGCCTGATTTTTTTTTTTTTTTTACTTTGGTTGCTGTTCTTATATCTAAATCCCTACAGACCGTAACAGATACTTATCCATCAAGATTTCTAATTTCCATTTGCAGTTAAAAGTTCAGTTGTGTAACAACCTGGTTGATGATTGGTATTCAGTAATGGTCGAAGGCAGTAATCAGCGATTAAAGTAAAAGATAAAATAGTGTTAAAGAGATAAACTACCTCTTATGATGAAGATTGCTACATTAACTAATTGATATAATAATTAATTGAGGGAGAAGAGGATATTAAAATATGCTGTACAATATACACAAGGGTTCACTTCAGTCGATGGAGATAAAGTTAAGTATAAGGCTATTGCCGCTATTTGGTAGAACAAATACTACCATTTTAAAAATTTGAAACTAACTATTATTATTTGGTACAAGAGGAAATGCTTCATAATGAGGTTCGAAAGTCAAAAAAATCTCGAAAGGGTTTAAACATGATGTGATGTGGTTTAACTTTGCCCATCCTCTGTTAGAGTGAGAAGGTGACCTCAGTCCCTTAAAATCTAATACATTTTAGAGTGATTATTCAATCCATCGAAGGAAGCTAAGAGTCAGGACGTGTTTCTACACCTGATTTTCCAGATACCTTTCAAGATATTCTTTTGCCAAAACAGATACACCAAAGGAAAAGGTGCTGCAGATGAGATTGATTTTCTAATAAAGCCTCATCAGTTTCTGGTAAATAGAATTTTCTTTTATACCTTTTTGTGGAGGCGAAAAAAGTTAATTAAATACAGTGAAATACATTTGCAGTTTAGGAGACAGAATCGGCAATTCTTTGCTTACGATTTTCTTGCTGTATTTTTTATGGATCGATCGTTGTACCACTGAATTTTGAAGAAGAATTAATTAAGTATTCCATGTCGAGTTTTCAGTTGTATGAGGAGCAGTTTTAAATATCAAATTTCTATATGAATTAATTAGATCTTAATATTTGATAAGTCCTATCATCTTTTTACCTACGTATATTTCTT
>NC_090742.1:91077897-91080397 GCF_036898095.1 Palaemon carinicauda | reverse complement strand
CTATAATAATCTTCATTACTCAATCCTCAATTTTTACAGTTATTCTAATTACCTTAATTACATTAATATTCATATATCTTTCCCTGAAGAGTATTTGAAATTCTTACCAGCTCCTGAAGCTTCTCTATCTAACCCCGAATCACCACAGTAGCATTTAGAAACATTAACCACTGAACATATCATTCAAATATCGTTTGCAAATCACATAACCTAGCACTATCTATTTGCTTACGTCTCACCTAACTCTATCCATAAAGATGTTGAGCTGGCATAAAACACTAAGCCAGGGGTTACCAAATGTATGCCCTATATTCAGATTGCCGGCATATGATTAAACTTTTCAGTCAATATTGAAGGCATGTGACTGAAACGCAAAAAAAAAAAAAAAAAAAAAAAAAATAGAAAAAAAAATAAAAAAAAAGAAAGGAGAAAAAAAAAGCCATAAAGGAACGTGAAGAGGTATAACATTATCATGTTACTAGTCAATACTCGTCACAAATGAACACTGATGGTTTCCAACGAGGGTGATATTGTGAGTTGACAATAGCGAACGTTATTGGGCCTCAGTCTTGGCTACAATTTTAATGGTTTTTGCTCGCCCCAAGGCCAATACAAAAAGGTCAGACGGACAGAACTGTCACCTTTCCTCCTTTCTTTGACCGTGACCTCACGCTAGCCTCAACTGGCGATTCTCTGGTTGGCTGCGTTCTTGTATATTAAAATGTTATTGTTATTTCCCTTCGAGTAATTCTTACCATTGAGTACTTAATCAGATACTTCCGTTATCAGAACGTTCAGAGAATGCTCAAACAATCTTTTTATGGATAAAATATTACTGTAGACTTGGTAAAGCACCGTGAATTGATTAGCGATTTTTTAAAGAAACCCGGTTGTAGTTTTAACTCTTATTAATGCATATAATTTCTACACTTCAATACAAACAGAAATAACCTTAATTTATTTGACAACAATTCATCAATTGAAGGTTTTGAAATCTATTATTATTTACACATATATTCACATTTATCTTTCTTGCATCTCCTGGATCATTTTGAATTCTTGTCTCTCTTATTCATGTTAATAGCATTAACTAACTGTTTTTTTTTTTTTTTTTAAGTGACTTTTCCTCCTGATCGTTGCAATTCAGCAACGAGAGTTTTTATGCATGTTGTGCCCAATGAAAGTTATGGCCGGTGAATGTGTTGATGACTTTTCATAGGAAAAATTAATTGTGAATGAAATTCCTCTGATGGTCTGTACAGAACAGCTTACCTCTCTTTACCATCCCAATCGACGATTCATTTGCATTTCTATGCACTTTCATCTTTCTTCCTAACTGTACATACATATTTTGAAGAAAACGTTTGACAATATAACCACCTATATGTTCAAAAGCTTCATATGCAATTACAGTGGCAGTCATTTCTTTTTTTAATTTTCTTTATCTAGAATACTATTGTTTATGTCTGCTGTGGGGCATTTAAAAAACAAATCTGTATACAATGAGCAGGTTAAGTTATTTCGAATGGTAATTCTCTATTTTGAATTGCATGCAGGCTCAGTTGTCAGTATATCATAATTGTTACTCTTAACAATGATGTTTGTTTTTTCACTAATTATTTTTGCAAGTTTCCCCATAATGAGCTTACCCTAAAGTTAAATTCAACAGCATTATGATGCTTGGATGCGTCCTCCATTTGTCTTATATTACAGAACATATGCTCTAGGTAGTCATGATTTAATGCTTGCGTCATAATTTAATCTGCATTAAAGACAACTTTAACCATATAAGAAAGATAAATAACTGACTTCCTAGAAAGAATTATTCGTTTTTGAAAATTGCCCAAGCATTTGTTTTCTGTGATTTGACTTTTAAAAATATTCATTACCTTTACGACCTTTTCCAAAGTATTTATTTGAAATTCTTTATTAATCCCAAAACCATTACTTACCGGTATATTGCCATAGATGCTGTTTGATTTCATTATACGAATACACTCGTTTATCACCGAGGTAGTTTGCCAGTTATTGGATTCCAACAGGGCTCTACTTCACAAATACCTTTAAGCAATTGCACATTAATAACTGCACGGCATACTTTACATGCTGCCTATGCTGTTCATTAACAGATAGTTTTAGTTCATTAATTATATGGGCCAACCCATACTCTGTACTAGATTTTTACAGAATTTCACGGATGCATGTTTCAGAAATGGAATCACTGTCCTAGCAAATGTCAAAATCAATCAAGTTACTTCCGACTAATTCTATCAAATGGTTAAAGTCGGCAAAAATCATATATCTCATTATCAGCACTTGGGTTCTTTAATGACAGTCAGGCAAGCGTGATGGTCCCACAAGCGTGACTCACGGATAGTCATCTGTCCTACTGACCTCTTTGTATTGGCCTTGGCTCCTCCAAAACTCTCTGCGTTCGTAAAATTAACATTACATCACAGCTCCTATGTTCTGGTAAGCGGTGCATGTTGAGCTGCGTTTG
>NC_090742.1:91052897-91072897 GCF_036898095.1 Palaemon carinicauda | reverse complement strand
TTGTGAATATGCTTAAAAAGATGGATCCAAACAAATCCGGTATTTAAATATTACTTGATATTTGTGCAGCTTTTGATACAGTAGTGCATGGACTGCTACTAAATGATATACAGACCATCGGTAATGAAGATCAAACTTTTGAGTATGTTATTCCTGGCGATCATTGCGTTGAATTTTTTCTAACAAAGACCCCACCAGCAAGGACTGGGTCGACATGCCACAAGCTTTGGGACCCTACCCAGAGTCTCACCCCACCCCCAACCATCCTATACCAGTCTACTCCAGACATCTTTACGAACCACGTGGCGGCGTTGAGATCCCAGGAGAAGGAGGAAGGGGAGATGTGAAGGTTGTCGGGAGACGAGACCAACACCAATGACCGATAGGACAGCAGTCAGGCCAATTTCCCCTATCCCCCACCCCCTACCCCCAATTGGGAGCCAAGTGGGGTTAAGTCGACCCAGGAACAACTGGGTTTCCTGTTTCCCTGATAACCCGCCGTGAGAGTACCCTCATCCTCTCTTTGCTCCCAAGACTAAAGGGAGGCAGGACCTGGGACACATCCTCCACAAGGGAGGAAACACAGTCCTTTTTTATCAAGGTAAGGTGTCTGTATTTTGAGATCCTCATCTTCCTTACCCAATCTCCCTTCTCATTCCCTTATCACACCCCAATAATTCCTTAATCCCTAAAGAAAGATCCGACCCACTGAACCTTTTTATCATATTCCTTATATCCCAACCATATGTGCCGTTTGCTCCTAACCTTAATCAATTCACCCTGTGACAGTGTTGATTCCCACGTGTAGTGTTCAAATCCCCATGCTTTGCACTCTCATTTAATTTTCTTGAGAGTTTTAACCACACGACTTCATCGTGTTCCCAGCCTGTAGAAGTAAGTGTGCTGTTAATAATTTAATTTATTTCCCTTTCCAGTGAATGTGATTGCTGTGCTGAATCATCATCCACGGTCCATCCAACTCCACGCGTAAATATATTTATCTGTTGTGCTCCCCTTTTTATTAATTTTTATTTGAATATTGTAAATATATCTATTTTGTTGCTATTCCTTGTCTTATTGCGGACTGGCGACCTTTCCATTATTCCTTTCCTTTGTTATTGCCCTGAGTTCCTTAAGCAAGGCCGGACTTACAAGCACGGGCATAACAAATTGGCGACCTTGCCAAGATTAACTGACAGTAATTTCAATTTATTGTTATTAACGTACAATTCCCCCTTTTCTGTCTTTAGCAACTTGACGAATCACAATTTCATTCAAAGTAAATTCTTTTATCACTGGAGTTGGAACCGTGGAAATGAACAGCCAAAGAATTTTATTTTTATGGTTAAAGTCTTGATTATTTGTACGTGTGTTTGCGCAGCGAAACCTTTTGTTTTTAAAAAACCATGTGGTAGGCTTTAATCCCATTGTTCAGCAGGAGAGCCCACCGTCTGTGGCAAGTTTTCCTTTTGTTTATTTTTGCAATGATTAACAGTTATCAAATATATTGAGCAGTGAGTGAATGTTTTATTTTCTGTTAAAAGATAAGTGAAGTGAAATTTAAGAAATTCTCCGAAAACGTAAAAGGCTAAGCACGTGTTCATTTAAAACGTGGCCAACCTTATATAATTCACCCCACAGCCAAGTTTTTGAACGAAGCCAACGTTTGTTATCGTTTGCTTAGTTATTGTTTACGAATTCTACTGTCCCGAGATTTTAGCCGAATTATTGTACGTTGGTAAGTGGTTTACGCACATATCAATCATTCATTTTCTTGCATGAAATAATTTATCATTTATCTTTAGTGCTAGGATACGGGCTGGTCTCATATCGAAACTCTTGGCTTACGATTCACGTAAATATTTCACGGCACTGAGGCATAATATCCGTTAGGTAATGGCATGAACACGTTGCATTTCCTCGTTATTTAGTATTTTTCTTAATTGTTAGTGGCATATCATTTCGTTTCTGTAACTTTTCGTGTGATATAATTTTTTATGTAAGTCATTTAAAAGGGATGATTTTTGTACGATTGGGTTAAAATTGTTAACCTAAAGATAAATGATTTACGATATCACATTATATTTAATTTTTTTTTTCAATCAGGGTATAGGATTATTTATATGAAATATTTGGGAAGTTTAATTCCTTAAATTCATTTACTTGTTTTTTTGTTTTGCTAAAGGGAAAATATGAAAAGGGGTTGATTTTCTTAGCAAAGCAATAAGCAAACTCAGTGACATTGTTTGTTTTATTCAATCTATTATACTTTAAGTATAAATAAAAACTTTGCTTTAAGTCAGAGTTGCAAGTGGTGGTGTTGCAAGAACGCACCCACACATTTTTACAAATCCAATTTTCTTTATGTATAGCATAGAGGGTCACACATCTTGGAGTTTCCATTTTTTTTTATGACTAGCATAGAGGGTCACGCATCGTTGGGATTCCATTCTTTTTTATGACTAGCATAGAGGGTCACACATCGTGGAGATTCCATTTTTTATGACTAGCATAAAGGGTCACACATCGTGGAGATTCCAATTTTTTATGACTAGCATAGAGGTTCACCCATTGTTGTGATTCCATTTTTTATGACTAGCATAGAGGGTCACAAATCATGGAGATTCCATTTTTTTATGACTAGCATACAGGGTCACAAATCGTGGAGATTCCATTCTTTTATGACTAGCATAGAGGGTCACACATAGTGGAGATTCCATTTTTTTTTTATGACTAGCATAGAGGGGACACACATCGTGGAGATTCCATTTTTTTATGACTAGCATAGAGGGTCACACATCGTGGAGATTCTATTTTTTTATGACTAGCATAGAGGTTCAACCATTGTTGTGATTCCATTTTTCTTATGAGTAGCATAGAGGTTCACCAATAGTTGTGATTCCATTTTTTTTTTTTAGAACTAGCATAGAGGTTCACCCATAATTGTGATTCCATTTTATTTTGTCTAGCATAGAGGGTCACCCATAGTTGTGATTCCATTTTATTTTTTCTAGCATAGAGGGTCACCGATAGCTGTGACTCTGTTTTTTTTTTATGACTAGCATAGAGGGTTACCCATAGTTGTGATTCCATTTTTCTTATGACTAGCATAGAGGGTCGCCCATAGCTGTGATTCCATATTTTATTGACTAGCATAGAGGTTTACCCTTAGTTGTGATTCCATTTTTCTTATGACTAGCATAGAGGTTCACCCATAGCTGTAATTCTATCTTTTTTATGACTAGCATAGAGGCTCACCCATAGTTGTGATTCATTTTTTCTTATGACTAGCATAGAGGGTCACCCATAGTTGTGATTCCATTTTGTTTATGACTAGCATAGAGAGTCACCCATAGTTGTGATTCCATTTTTTTTAGAACTAGCATAGAGGTTCACCCATAATTGTGATTCCATTTTATTTTGTCTAGCATAGAGGGTCACCCATAGTTGTGATTCCATTTTATTTTTTCTAGCATAGAGGGTCACCGATAGCTGTGACTCTGTTTTTTTTTTTTATGACTAGCATAGAGGGTTACCCATAGTTGTGATTCCATTTTTCTTATGACTAGCATAGAGGGTCGCCCATAGCTGTGATTCCATATTTTATTGACTAGCATAGAGGTTTACCCTTAGTTGTGATTCCATTTTTCTTATGACTAGCATAGAGGTTCACCCATAGCTGTAATTCCATCTTTTTTATGACTAGCATAGAGACTCACCCATAGTTGTGATTCATTTTTTCTTATGACTAGCATAGAGAGTCACCCATAGTTGTGATTCCATTTTTTTATGACTAGCATAGAGGGTCACCCATCGTGGAGATTCCATTTTTTATGACTAGCATAGAGGTTCACCCATAGTTGTGATTCCATTTTTTTATGACTAGCATAGAGGGTCACCCATAGTTGTGATTCCAATTTTTTTGTGACTAGCATAGAGGGTCATCCATAGTTGAGATTCCATTTTTTTTTTGTCTAGCATACAGGGCACCCATAGTTGTGATTCCATTTTTTATTCATGACTAGCATAGAGGGTCACCCATAGATGTGATTCCATTTTTTTTTATGACTAGCATAGAGTTTCACCCGTAGTTGTGATTCCATTTTATTTTGTCTAGCATAGAGGGTCACCTATAGTTGTGATTCCATTTTTGTATTGTCTAGCACAGTTGTTATATATATCGTTGCTTGTTTTGGATGCATTGCAACCAGACAGCCTACGCGCCCACCCATTGGCGTGCTCCCTGTTCTCAAGTTAGGCTCCTGTTCAATTACTTGCGAGGCTTACTATTTGGTGATAGGTCTTTCCTGAGAGGTATCTTTTACAGCCATGGTGTATTTTGGCCAGCTCCATCCTTATCCTTTCTTCCGTGAGATTCTTGCGTAGGCTAGAGAGTCTTTCTCATCCGTGTAATTCCTTGCACGGTCAACAACATCCCTTGGGCTGTTAAGTTTGTTCTTGTCGCGGGCTCTACAAGAAATTAGCAAAATTATTGCTGCTGAGATCAGTGCGTTTGTAGATTTGGCAGAACGACAGGGCCATGAGGGAGACGCATTGCGAAGGTTTGTGCTGGAACTCACAGATGAAACCAATGCCCGGAGAAGAACAGAGCAGGAAATGATGTGGTATGGAAGAGAGAGAGCGTATGAATTAAAGAAGCGGGAAATAAATGCCCAATTAGCAAAGCTCAATAACTCACCACCTCAGCCCAATGTTGCCAAAGTCCAACAGGACAATTGCAGGAAGGTCCAGTTCATGGAAGGGGTCCCCAAGGAACTCCCTAGAGTGAAGTTCAAGGTAACCACGCCCAAGCTTAGTAAGAAGTGCGGGCTAGGGTTAATGAGCGATCTTGGACATGAGGGCTGTGACATGCCCTTGGGTCAAGAGCCCATAAAGGTGGTACAGCAAGTGCCCCTTAGGTGCATGAAGGCTGCCAAGCCGGAGCCCAAAACAGTGAGGATGCTTCCTGCAGGGGAAGACAAAGGGCTAGGTGACATTAACCTTGGGGAAATACCTTGGTTAAGTGAGGAGGCCCAAGAGTCTTCCTCCTCCAGCAATGAGTCTAAGCCTCGTAACCGTTAGTGCTTCCTAGCTAAGGCAATGATGCTTACCACCAGGCCAGAGGTCTCAGAGGAGTTCAAAGGGGAAGCACACATCATTACAGAGACCCTAAGGAGCCAGACACAGCTCAGCAGATTCCAGCTGTTAGAGAAGACATTGGTAAACCACAGGGAACCTGCCTACTCGAACGAGGTGGAAATGAATAACCTCTCTAAGGAAGAGTTCCTGCTAAAGGATGAGGTGCCCCTCAAGATCACCCGAGGTTCTCACGATCCTATTAAGGTCTCGTGCCGGCAAGTAGTTGCTACCCGTAATCTCTGCTTGTCGGTGTTACGCATGGCCCATGAGGGACTGGGAGGATAAGTTGGGGTAATATTTACTACACAGCTGATCCAGCATCAGTTCTGGCTGGGCTTGCATGAGATTGTCAAGGCTTACTTAGCATCCTGCCATCCTTGCCAAGTCTTCGGTAACTCTAAGCAAATAGTGCCGAGGGCATCACTCTAACTCATCCCATCCATAAGAGTCACCGAACTGACACAATTCTTCTATTGGTTTGGTTTCATAGCCACATTTCAGAGGGACGAGGGTTTCCACTTTATGGCAGAGGAATCACGACCTCTGACCATAATCGTAATTCATTTTTGGCTTCACCAAGTGCAAGCAGGAATTCCCAACTGTGGGGTTTACTTAAATGGCAGCGTAAAGTTCTGCCAGACATGGGAAAAACTTCAAACTCAAGAGAATAAGCTCTCAGGCATGGGCTTATCTCTTGAGCATCTTGGATCCTAGCATGCTGACCATGTGTTCCAACTGACAGTCCTAACAGCAAATAACCCTCTAGCCAACTTGATTAGGCTACATAATAAGAATAAAGGGCTCATGAGGTGGGGGCATAGACCTCCAGAACTACAACTGGAAGGACAAGTGCCTAAAGAGCTCAGATGAGAGAGAAGATGTGTTCACCCGGCATTAGTGCGCAATGCACAGTGCCATGTCCACAATGTAGCCATAGTCAGTAGGTTAATTTAGGTTGTATGGAAAAATATTATTGGCCCTGGTGTCTCCCTAGGTAGATAAACTTGAGGAGCCATCTTGGGCTCATTAGTTGCATTTTATTTATTTTTATGTATTTATTTAATCTTTTTTGCATATATGTCAATTTGCTTTAATTCTATGCCTACCACTGAACTAGGTCACTTAACTTTAACTATTAGTGCATTTTTCATTTTTTAATTGTAGCCTCACAACCGCATCCTTACTTCTATGTGGCAGTTAAAGTTAATATACCATCAAAATAACATAAAATTATGACCCTTGTTGCAGCTGAGAAATTAATTCATTATCGTGGTGAGACTCACTGAAGGAGGAATCATTAAGGCTAGTGGCTTCAGACTTTCCTTGCAGAGTCCTTGTCCTTTTTTAGGACAAAATCTCTTCTTAAATGGGGGCTGTTATTCCTGGCGGTCATTGCGCCACCTTTTTTCAAACAAAGACCCCACCAGCAAGGACTGAGTTGAGATGCCACAAGTTTTGGGACCCTACCCAGAGTCTCACCCCACCCCCAACCATCCTATACAAGTCTACTCTCCTGGGATCTCAATTTCACACATCTTTACGAACCACGTGGCGGCGTTGAGATTCCAGGAGAAGAAGGGAGGCGAGATGTAAAGGATGTCGGGAGACAAGACCAACACAACTGACCGATAGGACAGCGGTCAGGCCAATTCCCCCGAGCCCCCCCCCCCCCCACCCCCCACCCCCCACCCCCCACCCCCCACCCCCAATTTGGGGCTAAGTTGGGTTAAGTCGACCCAGGAACAACTGGGTTTCCTGCCGTGAGAGTACCATCATCCTCTCTTTGCTCCCAAGACTAAAGGGAGGCAGGACCTGGGACATCCTCCACAAGGGAGGAAACAGAGTCGTTTTTATCAAGGTGAGGTGTTTGTATTTTGAGATCCTTATCTTCCTCACCCAATCTTCCTTCTCATTCCCTTATCACACCCCAATAATTCCTTTATCTTTAAAGAAAGATTCTACCCAATGAACCTTTTTATCATATTCCTTATATACCAACCACATGTGCTGTTTGTTCCTATCCTTAATTATTTCACCCTGTGACAGTGTTGATTCCCACATGTAAAGTTTAAATCCCTAAGCTTTGCACTCTCATTTTATTTTCTTAAAAGTTTTAACCACACGACTTCATCGTGTTCCCAGCCTGTAGAAGTAAATGTGCTATTAACAATTTAATTTATTTCCCTTTCCAGGGAATATGATTGCTGTGCTGAATCATTATCCTCGGTCCATCCAACTCCACGCGAAGCACCTCGTGGCTCAAATTAAAATATAGTTATCTGTTGTGCTCCCCTTTTATTTGTTTTTATTTAAATATTGTAAATATATCTATTTTGTCGGTATTCCTTGTCTTATTGCTGACTGGTGACCTTTCCATTATTTTTTTCCTTTGGTACTGCCCTGAGTTCCTTAAGACGAACTTACAAGCACGGGTGTAAAAAGTATGTGAGAGATTACTTGGTTGACAGAAATTACTGTGTGCAGATTGGAAACTCTTGTTCATCATATGAACCTTTAAAACCAAGCGGTACCTCAGGGGATTGTACTGGGCCTAATCTTATTCTGTATCTGTACTGTTGGTCTGTCGAAAATACTACAAAGGCGTGAATTGAAGTTCAAACTATTAGCAGTTGATACACAATTTTATTTCTCCATAATATATATACTCGACACTTCTGAAACTCTAAACCAATTTCTTGCTAGTGTTAGGGAATGGATGAAATTATTGGAACCTAGAAACATGTCTACTGTAAATATTCGGCACCGAGACTGCTGTATATAATAAGCTCAAACTTGACATTCGAAACACTGAATATATTAAGGCTTTCAAGAGGAAACTGGAGACTTTCTTCTTCTCCTAGTGCTTCGATAGTGTGGATTTCAGAATAAACGAAAAATACCCAGTGTGAAATGTTGAATGCTTTTGAACGAACATTAAAAAATGACAGTAAGTCTTATAGAGAGTAGGATTCCCCTGGTGTATGGGACCAGAAAAGCAGCACTTGAATTAAATTATCTTAGAAGATTTTGATGTGAATCTTGACGATCCCAGTGGTAAAGGAATTTTCTTTTTCTTGAATAATTATGATGGTAATGATGACGACTACTAATTGGCCCAGAATCTGAATGTATATGTCAACACTTCTAATTATAAGTGAGTGCTCATCGAACTGACGGAAGATACTGTTTACCATAGAACTGTGGCAGTAAGAGTTTAGAATGTTCAGTCATGTGTGATACAGAATGGACAACGGTGTCCGTGTTCACACACACATACACACACATATACACAGACATATATAATTCAGTATACATAAACATATATATATATATATATATATACATATATATATATATATATATATATATATATATATATATATATATATATATATATATATATATATATATATATATATATGTATATATATATATATATATATATATATATATATATATATATATATATATATATATATATATATATATATATATATATATACGTTTATATCATCTATTGACACAATGGGCCTCGGTTATATTTCACCAGTAATCTGTACCTTTAGGTTTTAAATCAATATTCTCCATGCATCATCTCTTACTTCACGCTTCATAGTACCTCGTAGAACCCAGATAAAAGTTTGGTGAAATAATATCTTTTGTGGTGTGCTAAGAGCATGCCCGAACAATCTCCATACCATGATCTCATCCACTTATGGCACCTGAGTAATCTGTTTCATAGTTTCTTTTATAATCCTGTCCTGCCATTCAACTGCAAATATTCTTCTGAGAGCTTTGTTCTCAAATCTACAAAATCTGTTGGATATTGTTTCATTGTCATACCGCAACTCATGTTCATACAGTAACACTGATCTCACTAAACTGGTATATGGCTTGGCTTCAATATGTAATGTCAGGCAATTTGATTTCGAAATTTAACTTAACATAGCCATTGCCTGATTTGCTTTTAGCAATCTTTCATTAATCTTAAATTCTAAAGACCCTGTATCACAGACAATAGTTCCTAAATATTAAAATAATTCCACCTCATTAATACTTTCTCCTTTCAATGATATTTCATCTTCAGCTGTATATTTTGCTCTCATCATCTCTGTCTTTCTTCTATTTATCTTCAGCCTACCCTCATATGATATTTCTTGCATTCTGGTAAGCAAGTTTTGCAATGCATGTGGCATTTTGCTAATAAGAACAGCATCATCTGCATATTGTTGGTCAGCTAATTTTTTGTTACAAATCCAGTCCAATCCTTCTCTGCTATCTCCCACAATTCTATGCATCACAAAGACCATGAGGATGATAAAAAACATAGGTGATAACACATCCTGTTGGTGTCCTCCCCTTTTCACTGGAAATTCATTTGATAAGACTCCATTGACAACTTTGCACTTATTATGGTCATGAACAGACTTAATCAAATTTACATATTCAAGAGGAACTACATGATAACGCAGGACTCTCCACAAAATTGCCTAGTGCACACTATCTAAGGCTTTTTTCATATCCATAAATGCCATCAAAAGTGGATTTCCATATTTTACACATTGCTGTACCTCATGTGTTAAAATGAAAATTTTATGAGCACAACTTTTCCCTTTTCAAAATCATTCTTGTTCATTTCTCAGCTTTTCATCAACCTCTTTAATTATTGCATCAGCCAGATCTCCTATTTTCCCATCACCATCACACTCCTAACTCTCATTCATCAGGTTTTGACTCTCCGTGCCACATTCTGTAAATAATCTTGTAAGTATTATCGGGGTCACTCCATTTTCGACCAAATTCTCATCTAAGCAGCTATTGTATCATATTCACCGGCTTCTTATCTTTTGTTTTTCTAGGGATAGGTTCGACTTTAAATACACTGAATTAATTCCTTCTCACATCAAGGTCTTCCTCAGCTTCAGGTGTACCAATCAAATCCTACTATACCTATCTCCTATTTTTAACCTCATGAAAATGTTCCATCTGACGTTTTCTTAATTTTTTGGTGTTATATCAGATCCATACCTCTTTTTGATGGGTATATGCTTCTTTTTTGCCCCAGTAGAGATTTCATTAATAATTCAATGACCAATTCTTACACCGTAGCCACTCCCTAAATTCATAGTATTGCCAGCCTCATCTGCTTTACTGTCTAAATCTTCTCTCCAGTACTTCCTGGTTTTTCTTTTGACCTCACTCTCAATACTGAGAATCTTAATATGCTCTGCCTTATAATTTTCATTATTTCTTCGGAAACTTTCAATAATCAACTTCTGTCATTGTCTCCTCTTTATGGTATCCCAAGAATCATTCGATATCTATGATTTTCTCCTTGTAACTACATGTCCCAAAATTTCACTACCAAGTGGCTGATATATGTTCTTATTTTCACACCATTCTTCATTAATTGTCTGCTCTTCGTCTCTTCAAGTCTTTAAGACTGTAAATCGACTCCTATATTCAATTGCAAAATTTTCTCTGTGCTAATCTTGTAGAAGCGTAGTTGTATCAAATCTAGGTATTCTGTCTACATTCCTGTTGGGTGCTTTCAGTTTTAATTTCAGTGTGGCAATGAGGAGCTGGTGATCACTGCTAATATTTGCACTTCTATAGCTTCTTACATTTCTCAGAGACCTCCTTATTTCTTTATTAATAGCTATTTGATCTATTTAATTTTTGTAATTTCCACATGGTGATGTCCATGTATATCTATAGATGTCCTTGTGCTGGAAAAAAATACCTCCCATAACAACATTGTTTGTTGAACAAAAACTTTTAAAATGTGCTCCATATCTATTTACAACTTCTCCAAGACACTCAACACCATTCACATTCTTTATACCTTGATCATTACTTCTAATTTTATCAGTGAAATCAATAATAACAATCAACTTATCTCTCTCTGGGATCTCTTCTATTACTCTTCACAGTTCGTCAGATTATTCATCTTTCCTCGATTCAGGGGAATCATTTGTTGGTACATAGCAAACTATAATACTCATATTGCAATGCTTTGATTGAAACTTTGCAAGTAAAAATCTATTATTTATAGCTCTTCAATCCGTTAATGATTTTTTTTCTTTATTTATTTATTTTTTATTTTCTTTTTTGCTCTTGTGTCATTTTCATTCCTCTCCATTCACATCAAACTCCATCTGTTCTCCCTGAGTAGATATATATATATTGCATTAGTCTAAGATTATTTACCAATGACCTTACAACGTGTTTCACTCATTGCTAAGATATCCGAACTGTTCTAACATTTTCATTAACAATTTTTAATTTTATCTAGTATTTATAAAACAGCAGATTCCCAGCACACCGCTATACCCGGGGTAGGGTCCACTCTGTAATTTTCTCTTTCCTTAGCCTGACTAAAATTCATCAAAGGATAGCCAGTTCCCTCTAATGCTTATCTAACTAAGGTAAGTGACCTCTGCTCGTCTATACCGATTCCCGTAATATCATCCGCCAGGCATCGACAGTAGAAGAAGAAGAGACATCTTGTGTATCATGTTAATCATAATTCTCTACCCTAATGCCAGTGACTTCATCGAGATTTAGGGGAGCATTTCCACTACGCACAAAGTTCACATTACTATACTAGGTTTCTCATCCGCTTTTACTAGTATAACCATTGGCAAACATGGAATGCTAAGATATACCACCTAGCACGGTAGTACTCCCTATATACTGTATATATATATATATATATATATATATATATATATATATATATATATATATATATATATATATATATATATATATATATATATATATATATGTATATATATATATATATATATATACATACATATATATATATATATATATATATATATATATATATATATATATATATATATATATATATATATATACATATATATATATATATATATATATATGTATATATATATATATATATATATATATATATATACATATAAATATATACATATATATATATATATATATATATATATATATATATATATATATATATATATATATATATATATATATATATATATATATATATCGAGCGTAGGTTATAAGATGGTGTTGGGTATCAAAATTAATGCTAGTTTACTATCAATAAATGTTGTTTTAAGGCTTATAAAGATCTCCATAATTACGCCTTCCCTGTCCAAGAGTCCTGTTGCTGATATAATAAGGGAGGAGTTGTTAGTCAAATCTGAATCCCTTGATTGTGGTCAGAAGTGCGTATGATTGTTGGGTTTTTCTAAGCATTATTATGGAATCTTTTAGTGAAATATTGAAAAGAGTTGTCGGTAATGTACATCATAGTGAATATAGGGATATGCTATGTTGTGTTCTTCAGGGTAGCGTTATTGGCCCATTACTTTTCATACCAAATGCAGGTGGTAAGTAGTTTGGTATAGAAAACAATCTCGTTACATAGGCATTTAATGCTACTATCTTTGCGTTGCTGAATCCCTTAATAGAAATATAGCTAAAATTAGGGTATGGTGCAAATTATGGTGCATGGAATTGAGTCCAAACAAAACTCAAATTATGATTTTTTAATTTCAGCAGTGATCCTTGACACTAGATTTACTTTTATGAAACATATTCGTTCTGTTTTTTCTTCAATTGCACAAAAATGGCTTATTGGGAATGTGTTTCATGATTATTTATGATGAATCTATTCTGAATAAGTATTTAAATTCTTTCATTCAGCTTTGTTTCGAATATTATTCTCTTGTCTGGTCTTCAGCTGCGGAATGTCATCCTAATTTGTTGGACAAGAACCTGCCACCTATTAAATTTCTTATTCCTGATCTCGATATTAATATTTGTCGCCGTCATTCAGTTAGTTTTTTATGCATGTTGCACAAGATTTACTATAACTCTGACCATCTATTGCATTCAGATCTTCCCTAACAGTACCCACACGTACGTAATACTATACGCAGTTAATACTCACAGCCATATTTTCTCCATCACAAGGCCCAGTGCTACATAGTATTTTAGAAGTTTTATTCTTGTTATGACTAGATTGGGGACTGATCCTTCTAATCAGGCAGTGGAATCAGTGGAACTTGAGACGTTCAAACTTGCAGCGAATGTTTTTATGTTGAACAGGTTGACATTAGTCTTTCTTCATACATTATATGACAGATCTATTTCAACGTTGTTACTGATCTTGAAATATTTTCATAAAATTTCATTGCTTATCATGTAGTTTATTCATTTTTTTATTTCCTTACCTCACTAGGCCCTGTTTGGGCCCTTGGACTCATAGCATCCCTACTTTTCCAGCGAGGGGTCTAGCTTACATAATAATAATAATAATAATAATAATAATAATAATAATAATAGTAATAATAATAATAATAATAATAGAGGTGTGGGCTTTGTGTTTTTACATCCCGCCACGTGGTTTAAGGTTATTCGGCGTAAAACTTGTTTAATGGGGTTTCACGCGGTCAAACATGTTGTTCAACACACTCATCAAACCACCAAGACAAAATGTTTGAAGAGTTTTTTCTCATTCAAACCAAAGACACAGACAATCTCAGTTAGCAGGAAGAGAAGTAGAAACATGTCTCTTACCCAAGCTGAGTTGGCAATTTGGATAGTGATTGCGCTCAAGTAAAAGAAAAAATAATCGATCAACATGGACAAAAGGCTGGTTATTAAAAAGTTACCTAATATCTCATAACAACATTATGAAAGAGCTGAAACTACGGCCAGATGATTGGCGTAATTATATGCGCATGGATGTGACGACAGATTTGGAACTATGAATTTGGTCAGTCCATTCATTACTCATGAAGATACCGTCATGAAGAAATCCAGGATTATACCAGAAACTTGTGATATCATCTACAAAGCTCCTTAGAAGGACTATTTAAATGTGGGTAATGACCGCGGAGGCTATTAACTTTTGGGTAGAGCGAATTTTCTTACTAATGATATTAAAAAGTTATGTTCGTTTTATTGTTGAAAATCAATGAATAGGCAGAATACGTGAAACATGTTGTAATCTATTGTTTTGTAATGTGCAAAACTGAGATAATACCAAGGAAGAAGAGAAATTATATTCTCGTTTGCCAGCTTATTTCTAATTTCACTTGGGAATAGCCAAGTCTCTCTGCCAGTGTATAAGCTGCTTAAAGATGTTACCACCTCGAGAATTGAATAAGTATGACGTTTGGAGACGTTTAGACGCTAACATGAACCAGCAAGGTCCACCCACAAAAGTCAGGCCAGATCAGTTCATCATGTTTACCTCTTTTGTACGTTCCAACATAATGTTGATAAACGTGTTCATGATTACGTTTGACTGCGTGAAACTCCCGTAAAACTATTCGGGAATAAAGATGTCCATCATTTCAGTGTGTTTGCGAAAATTGGAAATTTTCTCAAAATGGAAATATTCGCAAATCGACAATTAAAGATAAATTTATACAGTACTGCACATTGATATATATGCTTATATGTCTAGGTCGGACCTATATGTGTATTTTCATTATAATAATGGCATAATCTGTAACAAAAATAATAATTACCTAAAATGACTATTTCCTAAATTGAAAGAAAGGTCCCTGAACGCTAAATGATGTTGCAATTTCTGAATAAACGCATTCGGTCGTGTTTTTCAGCATGAATACGGATGGCTGGAAATATATCAAAATGTAACTAGACCAGATCTGAAACCAATAGCCAGCAATGTTTACGCGACCAAAAAAGGAATATAGCGCAAATAGAAAAGGCTAAATCTAAAACTAGGTCCACTTTTATTAGGAAAAGAGCAGCAATCTGATATAGAAATGTATAACGTTGTTTTCTAGGAATAAATAACATTATTTATATTTGTACAAGTTCCTAGGGTGCCACATTGTAGGCAAGCAAGCATCATGATTTCGATGGTAATTGAAGTTCAATGAAATACGCAGTGTCGTATATACATTTTTGAATAATGTGCTTTTGGTTTTATCTCACACAAAATATAATACAAACATTGTAGAAATCTGTTTCCAGCTCAGCAATACATCTAGTTTTCAAATAAAGATACGTAATATCAATGATGGATTAGACTATAAATATTATGGTCATAATTCTATTGGTAAATAATATCTAGACATATTCATATAAAGATGTCATTGCAAGAGGGAATTAAATATATATGTTTTCATAAAAGCATTGATAAAAAGCTACGATATTTTATTAAGACATAAACTGAAAAATCTGATGACATTTATTTTATAGTTGTAAATTTGCTATTAATTTTTTATTTGAAAGGAAAGTTATCGCAAATATATATATGTCATCGGTAGCAATGGAAATTTATTTGCTAATTTGTGATTATCAACACTAACTGCAGCTAAACAAAACCTTCTGTATGCACATTTCATATTTGGTTCAATAACATTGATAAGATCCTTTTTCAAACATTTTACCTTTTTGCTCGTAAATTTTGAAATAAAAAAAAAATACTTGATAGTAGAAACAGAAACTGACATATTTATAAAACGAGGACATATATATGAAGCCTTTCAGAACGAGACTACATTTTACTCCGATATCCAATTATTCTCAGTTGAATGGTATAGTTAATGAAATCGCCTTTAAAGAAAAAAGAAGTCTTTTTAGGAATTGGGATATTTATGGATATAGGGTGAAATCTGCTTGTTTCAAGTACTGTAGCACTTGATATCAGTTGCTTTCAAATACGTTTTGTTAATCAGGAATCAATAGCAAATTCTTTCTTTTCTCTACCGTACTGTTTCAGACGTCCAACAATTAGATATATCTTGTTTTCATGGGATAGTTGCATTTACAGTTAGAGAGAGAGAGAGAGAGAGAGAGAGAGAGAGAGAGAGAGAGAGAGAGAGAGAGAGAGAGAGAGAGAGAGAGAGAGAGAGAGGTGGGGAATTGGAGCGAGGTAAAATAACCCTTATAAAAATATAAATGCTATACCAAATGTTACGTTTGAAATTAGTTACTTACGTCTCTCAGTCGGTCTCTCCCTTTCTATCATTTATCTGATCCATCCTTTGTACTGTTTGTTATTCCCCTTTGATGACTCAACAACATAAATATTGCCAAAAGAGTTCATGTCCCATTGCCAGATTCGCAATACTTCACCTCCCCATGATTTGCTAACAGAGAAAGACTTGCAAATACCAAAATGTATTTGATGGTGCAATCCCTCCACCCTCGCTACTTCCATCAATTTCTCACCTTCCAGTGAGAGAAAATAGATTTTGCTCTCCGTATTTGCAAGTCAGCATTATAGCATCAGAGCTGTAAGAGGACGTTTGTTAGTGTATAGATACAGCTCATAAGAGCCTTTTACGTCTAGCTTCCCTGGTAACGACTTTATTTGAACAGGTGAATTATACAATGAGAGAGAGAGAGAGAGAGAGAGAGAGAGAGAGAGAGAGAGAGAGAGAGAGAGAGAGAGAGAGAGAGAGAGAGAGAACATATTTCAAGATTTTAGTTACTGAATAGATATGAAAATTATATACGATTGAAGAAATCTGAATATCATATGATAATATTTATTAAGACTATTGCATTTTTTTTAATAGTTGAATGTTTCATTTGATTTTATTCTCAGTGAATTCTGTCTGCTTACTGCATACATTCAATTTTCATTATCAATTTACAAGGAAAGCATTGCGAGAATATAGTTCTCCTTTAGAAATAGCTGGAAGTAGGTTAGCCAGGGCACCAGCCACCTTTCGAGATACTATGCTAGAGAGTTATTAGGTGTTATAACTGCCCAGATAGGGCTATAGTGAATCTCTCTCTCTCTCTCTCTCTCTCTCTCTCTCTCTCTCTCTCTCTCTCTCTCTCTCTCTCTCTGGTTACTGTTCATTTTTTCCTTGTTTACACTTACACCAAATAGTCTAACCTATTCTTTCCACATTCTCCTCTCTCCTCATACACCTGACAACAATGACATTACCAAACAATTCTTCGCTCAGGAGGTTAACTACTACATGGTGATTGTTCAATAGATACTTTACCATTAGTAAGGATGGAAAAGACTCCTTAGCTAAGTTAAGCAGACCTTGTTGAAGAAGGACACTCCAAAATCAAACCATTATTCTTTAGTTATGGGCAGTACTATAGCCCTTGTACACCCAGCAGCAAAACTGGTGTCGCCTAGCCAGACCTGACTTGGAGAGATCATACCCTTCTTGCCTTGAAAGGCAGCCGAAGTTAAACAACCAAGAGGTCGTTAGATTGGTTCGAATGTAAGGAGGAGGGAAATTACCGATATCACTCAAAGAAGTGCGATGGTGAATGATATATATATATATATATATATATATATATATATATATATATATATATATATATATATATATATATATATATATATATATATATGCGTAAAAATCACAGGAAAAACGTGATGCTCAGATGCAGAAGAACCACAGGGAAAATTAAAATACAAAATATACAATTAAGTCCTGACTAGTTTCGTGATACTTCTTCAGAGGACTGATTTATTGTGAGAGGTTTCTTTACATTTTATAGGGAAAGTAAACGTACGAACATACATATAGAGAATTAGAGAACAATGACACTCCCAAACCAGCTACCTGGCCTGAGGTCAGGTGTTTAGTGGGCGGAGACCCAACCTCATTAGACACCTGCCAAAAAGGGTAATTTCTGGTGACGGGTAAATTCTTATTTTTTACTTTCAGTAGAGTTTATTTATATGAAAACACGGTAGCCTTATCTATATAAATACATAAGCAAAACATACACATACATACATATATATACACATACATACAGGGCTCTTGACAGGGCATTATTAAGCGCAGGTCATTATTGTCTATGGCCCCTGTGGCATAAAAACAATTAGAATAGCGCTTGCGTTATCCCTGCGTGTCGTAAGAGGCGACTAAAAGGGACGGGACGAGGGGGCTGGGAACCCCCTCTCCTTTATTTACAATCCTGTGAGACATCAGCAAGGAGATGGAACTGGGATGTAGTACGTGGATGTAGTACGATAGAGAGTAAAAGATGTGAGATTGGAAGTATGTTTAGGAATAGAAGGACGGATGAATGGGCCTTTGTGAGACAAAGATAAAAGGAAAGGGTGAAGTGATGTTTGGTGAAATGTCTGGTAGAGTGTCTGGGATTGAAAGGGGAAGAGCGAGAGAGGGTGTGGCTTTATTGCTGAGTGAATGGATGACGGGTAAAGTAGTGGAATGGAAGGAGATGTCATATAGGTTAATGTGGGTAAGGCTTAGGTTTGGTAGGGAATGTTGGGCGTTTGTCAGTGCGTATGGGCCAGGTAGTGAGAAAAGTGAAGAAGAGAGGAATGAGATCTGAAATGAATTAACTAGGTGTGTAGAAGGACTGGGTAGAAGGAATTATGTAGTTGTCATGGGTGACTTAAATGCTAGAGTGGGTGCTGGAGAGATAGAAGGTGTCTTATGGAAGTATGGCGTACCAGGTGAAAATGAGAGTGGTGAGAGACTGGTAGATATGTGTGTTGAGCAAGAGATGGTGATAAGTGCTAGCTTTTTCAAAAAGAAAGATGAAAACAAGTATACATGGGTAAGAGTGGCAAATGGAAGAGTAGTAGAAAGGGCATTAATGGATTATGTGTTGATAACTTAAAGAATGTTTGGAAGATTGAAAGACGTGCACGTGTTTAGGGGTATGGCTAACGGTATTTGTGATCATTTTTTGGTGGAAGGAAAATTAGTTGTAGCAAAACAGTGGGGGAATAGAGTAGGTGGATGTAAAAGGGAGATAGTGAGGGTTGAAGATCTAAAAAAACCTGGGGTAAAAAGTAAATATCAGGAAAGGTTGAAAAAGGCATATGACAAAGTGAAAGTAAGAGAAACTGGTAATTTAGAGGAGGAGTGGAAGTTAGTAAAAGAAAATTTTGTTGGGATTGCAAGATATGTGTGTGACAAGAAGGTTGTTGGAGGCAGCATGAAGAAGGGCACTGAATGGTGGAATGAAGGAATGAAGGTAAAAGAGGGAGAGAAAAAGATGGCTTTTGAAGAATGGCTGCAGAGTAATAGTATAGAGAAGTATAAAAAATATAGAGAGAAAAATGTGGAAGTAAAGCGCAAGGTACGTGAGGTAAAGAGGGTAGCTGACCTGAGGTGGGGTCAGGGATTGGGCCAGTCATATGAAGAGAATAAGAAGAAGTTTTGGAAAGAAGTGAAGAGAGTAAGGAAGGCTGGCTCAAGAATTGAAGAAACAGTGAAAGAAGGAAATGGAAAGTTGTTAAAAGGAGAGAAGGTAAGGGAAAGGTGGGCAGAATATTTTGAAAGTTTAATGAATGTTGAGGATAATAGGGAGGCAGATATAATTGCTGTTGCAGGTGTTGAGGTGCCAGTGATGGGAGATGAGAATGAGAGAGAGATTACAATAGAGGAAGTAAGGAGAGCACTAGATGAAACGAGAGTAGGAAAAGCATCTGGTATGGATGGTGTGATAGCTGAGATGTTGAAGGAAAGGGATGTGACTGTACTTGAATGGTTGGTGAGATTGTTTAATATGTGTTTTGTGTTGTCAATGGTAGTAGTAGATTAGGTTTGTGCATGTATTGTACCACTAAGGGAGATGTGCATGAGTGTTGTAATTCAAGAGGTATTAGTTTGTTGAGTGTATTTGGAAAAGTGTATGGTAGAGTACTGATTAATAGGATTAAGGATAAGTCAGAGAATGCAATCTTAGAAGTACAGGGTGGTTTTAGAAGAGGTAGGGATTGTATGAATCAGATTTTACAGTTAGGCAGATATGCGAGAAATATTTAACAAAAGGTAAGGAGTTGTATGTTGCATTTATGGATCTGGAGAAAGCATATGATAGACTTGATAGGGAAGCATTGTGGAATG
>NC_090742.1:91040397-91045397 GCF_036898095.1 Palaemon carinicauda | reverse complement strand
ACAATATTGATATTATCATCGTTATTAGCCGAAAAAGTAGAATGCTATAAAATACAACAGAACAATCGTATTGGACAATATTATTCGATATTCTTTTTGTTTTGCACAGACTCGACCTCAAAGCCTCAGACACGTGATGATAAGGAAATTCAAGAGTAAAGAAAACGTTAAGAATTATGTAATTTAAAGCTCGATTTTTTCATTCTAATCATCCAATATGAACACGCCCTGATTTCTTAATACAAAACAAGGTAACATCAATCGTAATTTGGCATATTTTCAAAGTTAAAATAGCTCAGAATCGTTGAATAATGATTAGTATTCCTTCAGAATGAAAATGAACTGTGACATAAACTATCATGTCTTAGTCATTTCCCACAAACATAACCTCCCATTCATTGAACACTAACGCTATTTTTGGAAAATTAGGGGCACTTTAGGTGATCGACAGCAATTTGGAAGAATTACCCACTTATGAACACAACACCAAAAAGAACTTCGACTTCTTGAGCTATTTTCGACTATTGAATGTCTATAAACGACATTATATTTCTGTATTTCTCCACGAGAGTGTTTAATGAGTTAAGAACGTGATATCGAAAATCTTTACGTTTGCCAATATATCTTAGAACACAACAATTATTTTATAAGAGAGCGAGAGAGAGAGAGAGAGAGAGAGAGAGAGAGAGAGAGAGAGAGAGAGAGAGAGAGAGAGAGAGAACGATAAAAACTTTTGCAGTTGATACCTTACTTATTCCTAGGCTATGAGTGGACCCTTAAAAAGGCTTCGCATGTTTGATGAGCTATCAAAACCTCTTAAAGAATTAAGGTGAAAGGTAACCATATTTAAAAATGCTGGCTTCCTCGGATAGTTATCTAAGACTACAGTATTTTCTATGGGCAGTAAGGGTTTTAACTATTACAACAACAGTGGAACTAAAGACAGAATATTTTATCAATATTATATTTTTTTTTTATTCTTGTTGGCAATTATTACTAGTTTCTCTATGTAATACAAATGTTGGATTCAGTTAAAGAGTTTTTAAGTAACTAATAAATGACGCCAGTTTGAAGGAATCTATCTATCATTCAAAAAAATATAATGAGGATTTAGTTTTTGCACTCAAACCCGTGTTTGACCTGTGGGTTCGAGCAAATTTAGTTAACATCAGTAAATTTGGTAAAGCATTTGTTGAGTCTGTTAATCCCAATGATCAAGTAAGTGCCTGATATACATG
This sequence comes from Palaemon carinicauda, assembly GCF_036898095.1. Classification (NCBI taxonomy): domain Eukaryota; kingdom Metazoa; phylum Arthropoda; class Malacostraca; order Decapoda; family Palaemonidae; genus Palaemon; species Palaemon carinicauda. Next base: position 91,044,159 of record NC_090742.1, on the reverse strand, counting down.
TGTATAACCTAATATTCTTTTCCATATGATCAAATCATGGAGGTTATGTTTTAAGCCTTTTCATCATTATTTTCAAGTTGAAAGATATGTTTATCACTAACTGGCAAGTAGTGATTATTATACCATGTTACTGTACGAGGTAAATTTCAGATATACCGATATTATGTAAAATTAATACAAATTGATACGTATGCATTAGTTGAGATAGAATTTTGAACGATACAAACATGCAGAGAAATACAGTATATGTAAATAAGAACTATATTGCTTGGATAAATTGAAACTAAAAAATTTAGGGAAATATAACGGATTTTTATTATCTGAAGGAAATAAAGAAAATATGACTCGCTAACAAAAATATTCCCTGATCGATTATACATATGACTACTTGGAAAGGCCTTGGCATTATTATTATTATTATTATTATTATTATTATTATTATTATTATTATTATTATTATTATTATTATTATTATTATTATTATTATTATTATTATTATTACTTAGCGTACGAAACAAAAATGTCAATGCTAAAAAATAAAAAAGAAAAAGCCGATGACGGAATAATTTTTGTGAAGGAATGGAAATATAAGAACAAAGCAGTCAATAATCTTATTTAGTGAAGAATTTAATCATAAGGAATATAATATAATGCTGATAACAGTATCCAAGATATATATATATATATATATATATATTATATATATATATATATATATATATATATACATATATATATATGTGTGTGTGTGTAGAGAGAGAGAGAGAGAGAGAGAGAGAGAGAGAGAGAGAGAGAGAGAGAGAGAGAGAGAGAGAGAGAGAGAAGCAAAAACCAGTTATTTTTTCCTACCTTCTCCAGAACTTACTTCCATTTAAAGATAGAAAAATACTTTCGAGTGATGAAGTGAAAATAAAGGTAAATGTAGAGAGGGTTCTCTTTTAAAATGCAATAAAAGGTGAAAAAAATATATTATTTGGAAGGGTGAGGGATGGCGAGACAAAAAAGAAAAGAAAAAGCAGAGGGTTCTATTTTTCTAATCTAGTGACTACCAACGTACACCTCCCAGATAATTATCTGATGCTGTGCAGAATAAATTTCTATGGTGATTAATCAAACTTTAATTCTATTTTTTCGTAAAATTTTTATTTCTAATTTTTTTTTTCCTCCACATGTCAAATAGCATAAGGTATTTTAGAAAAAAAAAGAAGCCAGCTCCCCTCTTTATATTTATTCTTATGTTAGCCAGATAAACATCAGAAGAGAATCAGCGGAAAATTGTCAGGAATAATCATTGGGTGACCTTTTTAGGAGAATTAATACTTGGAAAAAATTGGGTCAGAGAATAAATTATTTCCAAGGCTACAATTCTCGGTTTACTTCTTATGAAAATAACACGTTGATTATATTATATTGTATACCTCTTGGTCGTCCACCCTAAATCCTTCTATCTTTTGAGCCCCCTTGCTGAAACTACAACCTCCGTTGATGGAAAATACTAACACTTTTTTAGAACTGTCAATCATAGATTATTATTCATGAATAATGGAAACAGTTATTTCCTACACCTTACTTTAGATGTAGAATTTCGAGAGATACGTTGAAAGCATTAATTTTTTTAAATGCATTCTATCATGAATGTAATCTTTATCTCTTTCTTCACAGACGTGATTTGATCCGTCATAAGACTTGTTCTTTCACTTTTAAAACAAATGAAAATAGTGGAACTATGGCTTAACGATTTATATCCATTAATAACGTATAAAAGGGAGATGTGTTTTGTAAACATCATTCATGCGATATATTGCGGTGTTGAATGAGCATGGCTGTTGTGCAGATCAGAAGATTTCATATCTAATTCCTTCAAGATAAGGAAATTGGAATGGTGAGAAAAGTTGAGTAATTGGATGAAGATATAAGAAGCGTAGGCAAAGGAAAAATTAAAAAATTCAAGCAAGTAGGAAAGAGAAAACAAGCCTTTGTAACAAGAATGGTAATATTTGTATCAGAAGAGCTTTGGCCAAGATATGCTCAAACCAAATCATTTGTTTACGAAAATCACTTCAGGTATTAACATTTGTACCGCAATATAACCAGTAAAACTTAATATGTTGGTGAATCTGACTAAATGAAGTTAAAGTGTAAATTTATATAAGCCATCATTAAAAAAACATTAGCCAGCTATTTACTCCCGACGAATGCTCCATTTTATGTATGAGCAGTTTATCAATAGCATGAGAGAGAGAGAGAGAGAGAGAGAGAGAGAGAGAGAGAGATCAACAAACTCGTCCAGAGTTCCCAAAGAGAAATCCTCTTTCAAGATTCAAGAGACTACGATCTCCAAAAGGTGCAAAGACTTTCCAGCTCCCATTGAAAATATCTTCTCACTTTCTCCCTCTTTCCTTGACTTTATCTCTACAAATTCATATCTTTATATATATATATATATATAATATATATAGCCAGACACTCACTCTTTGTTACATTGGTGATATTGCTACATGTCAGAATAAAAAGTTTTTATAACATGCTGAAAGCCTTGACAAAATTAATTCACTCCACAAAAATTAAGAATATTTATTTTGACAAAGAAGTGTTGCCTCCCACAACAGACGGCGTCAGTTTCCAAATTAATTATGCGAATATATATAGCTATCCAAAGACACTGCAAATTACAATTCGCTAATTTTTAATACCATTATTAGGAAATCATTTCCCTTTTCATTTCTCCGGGGATTAACTGATCGTAATTGGATGTGAATGGTAATGCATTCGTCACGGTTTTGCGTGATGTTGAGATAACTCGTTTAGCGAATCTGAAGACGAATAGTTTACGATTATGTTTACTAAATGTAGATTCCAAAAGGCGAATCATTCCATCTAGAAAATGAAGAGTGTAATGTTAATGCTTACTATGTATGGAACGAGTTTTCATCCACATTTGTTTGAAAATACTGAGACTTTGAATCTAGATAGTTATGAAAATAATTTCTGTAAACCGGATGCGGTTAATTGTAGCGCCTCATGTTTGCTGCAATGCAACATAATCAATCTTTCGCTTTACGACAAATTAGAAAAGTCTATAGATTTAAGAACATTTACCATCGTTACTGGTAAAATAAGCAATGGTAACATGTACAGATTACATAAACATAAGTATCAGATGAAAGACAAAATGTAAGATAATCTAACTAAGTTTCGAACACCTTTTAAAAACTTTACATCAAAAGGTCAAATTAAATACCGAAGAGAGATTTGCTTACCATTACAGAATCCCGGGATAAGAAGTTCTTTAGTATATAATTTCTTAATGGAGTGTATGAAGCCATTATGAAGCTCCTTAAGAAAGAGCGTTTTTATCTAATGTCTAGAATTTTGACGAACTATTTTATATTTGAATCTTTTAGTCGTTTTAGCTGCTTTCCGCGCATTATCTAATCTGAGAAATATTTAGATTTTTTCGCAGAGTGCTTCAATTTTTTTTTTTTTTTTTTTACCACTAATGTGATTTTGGAGGGATCAATATGTAGGTAAAACATAGAAATATATTTTTATAATAATGTTCAAGCTGTAAGTAAAACCAAGCGGCAATGAACGATTTTTATATATCATTCCTTTTTTAAGAAGTATCTTAAAAGATTCTTTTTTTCTAAAATATTCAAGTATATTCTAATGAGAATATTAATAAAAGATTATTTTATGAAATTGATTTTATGTCACAAATAATGGAATAACTTGAGCTCTTAAAATCGTTTACCGCTAGAA
>NC_090742.1:91030397-91035397 GCF_036898095.1 Palaemon carinicauda | reverse complement strand
ATGGGTTCATATTTCACCTGTCTTCATTACCCATAACTTTTATCAAAAACTTTTCATCTTAGTTTGCAACTCAATATTCTCTGTGGTCCCTTAATTAATTGTTGGAGACATTTATGATTTGGACCTTCTTTGTTGATTACGGAATACATATTCAAATTCTAGGATAACACACTTTACATAATTAAAAGATTTCACTCATTTGTTACCCTCAACATTTGTATGAGTGCCCAGATATTTTTTTCATTTCCCAAGGAGTTTAGTAGTCTTTCTTAAATCTACCTAACAAAAAAATCTGTTTTCCATATACCGAGTTATTTCAAAGTAAATTCGTTCTCTTTAAGTAATTGTTATTAGTCTTCTATGTTGGTCTATATATAGTTCGCAGGACATCCTCAACCCCTTGCTATTATTTTATTTGCCCCCTTTTTTTTTTTCTCTCTATTTTAACTTGACTTATCATGGCTTATTTCACCCTTCTTACTACAAGAAAAATATTGCACAGTTTTCATTAATCTCTAATAAATTCGGGTGCATTGCCCAAGAGAATATCTATAGGACACGAATGTCTAGTTATTTATCCTGGTCTCAAATTATTCTGTTACAGACTCATCAACCATTTCTTTGTTAAATCAAATTCTATGTAGACCAGTATGTTTTTATCATTTGTCAAGTTCTGGAACAGAGTCCCTGGTAGTCCGTTGGTACCACCACTATGGGATTGAGAAAATGCAATCGTAATTTCTAAAGGATTCTTACCCTTATATGACCTTTATACTTCTTATATGTAGGCTTTAATTTTACGATCTCAAACATCTATCTTAGGTCAAAAATTTATTTCATCATTAAATGCAGTCTTTGATTACTGGATGTCCTACTAACTTGAGCATGAGTTTTTGTTAGTATTTGTTAGTATGTCAGGAATTTCTATTCATGAACAAGTATTTCTCCCTATTCTTTGTATGTATTCCTTTAAGCAATATGCAATCCTGTTACATGATTCCTATTTTGGGAGTAATTCATCTACATCATTCCTATTAACCTTTGGTTTCTCTTGTTCTATTTTAATTCTTCCTATTTCTAGGTCTCCTGCCTGACAACTGAAACAAAATATTGGTAGTTATCTTTCCTTTTAACATCTTCCTGTCCTTTTAAATATCCTTCTTTATCATCATAAAACCTACCAATAAAGTGATTTATCCTGGACAAACATCCAGTACTTTAAGGCTCCTAAGATTCCTTTTATTCTTTCACCCACAATAGTCCTTCTTGGACTGTAAAATCACAATCATTCTTATGAGCAATAAGCACATATACTCTATGCCCTAAAAACAAATTTTTAAACTTCTCTAGACCATTATTTGGATAATCTATCCTACTCGGGTTATTATCATTTAATTTAAGACTACTCTCATGATTCAGTACCCTTCTTCGGGTTTTACATTTTTAATGAGACATTTCTTTTTATATTTATGAGGCTTCACACATTATTTTTATAACTCCTGGTAAGAGATCGGGTTAAGGTAATGTAGGATCAAAATTAATTTCTCTTCATTATTTATAGCCTTCTATTTCATTTGCACACTACATATTTTTAGGTTAACTTTATTTTAAGGCTTGGGTAATTTAGCAAATACTGCTTATTATCCCTAAGATCCCATCATTCCAAAAAAAATCTTTTACATCTGTCAAATCTTAGTGGAGCAGGATTTCCACTTTAACCCTTATTTCTCTACATATCTTAATCTATCTACTCCTTTCACTTACCCTATTCAAATCTAGGGATGGGTCACTCTTTAATCTGGCTCTTTATCCTGCTATTTTCCCTATTCTAGACTAGTTCTATTGTCTCATGGCTCTATATTCTTACTAAAACTTAGTAACATCATTCTATAGGCTTATTCTTTCTGTCTCCAAATTTAGATCATCATTCTGTCAATAGTTAAAGGAGCTGAGTGAGCCCGTCGACTTCACTCTAATTTCTAACATTCTTTGAAATGCTAATAGCCGTGAATGGCTTGTATTCTTTGACCATGGTACTTACAATATTTTACTCCTCAATAATCGAGCCAAACATTATTTATTTATCGGGATAGACATGTCAGTTTTATTCTACTTATGATGATCTAACTAGTCTAACTTCTGTCCTCTTAGGGTAATACATCTCGGGAGATTTATAAGGAGTCTTATTGATTCATTTTAACACTCACCGTGTTCGTTATGGGGCCGTTGGCTGATAGGTAATATTTCATGATTCATACCGGTATTTAAAAAGTTTTAATAAGTTTTGACAGTTTCGCTGGGCAGGTTCTGGCGCCGATGTTTCTATTCTTTTCTGCCTAACCTATCGCCTGAAATGGCTAATCTCTGCCTATTTCTCATCTATCCCTATTTCTATGCTCCTTATGGTAAATTTTTGCCCCTTTCTGATTACCTAACTGTAATCTCTACTCCTTTATTTTAGAAGTCATTACCCGTCATTCAGATGAGTTATTTTATCCGGAGTAGTATTAATTAATTAGTGTGCTTGTATTTTCCTTCATCTGAAATTCATTCTTGTCTGTTTGACAGGACTCTGGCATCCTATTTTTAGTTAACCTATTTTCTTTATCTCTGCGGGTTATTTTTATTTAGGCATCATTATGACTTCTCTAGCTAAATTCTAGCTTTTTATATTTTCAGTACTGATCAGACTTTATTTATTTAATAGCATCATAGCTCATTTATTATTCATATGCCTATATCTTCATCTTAAACCTTTGTGCCTAACAACAACATATTTCTTTTAATTCTATAAGCCTATAGCTTCCATTGCCTATGACATTTATTTCTTGGAATTCCCTCTTATTTAGGCTATTCTATTTTATTCACTTTATTTCTGTCGACATTCTATTTTATTTATATGGCGCCTGTCATATATTGACAAGGAGTATATCTATTCTTGGCTACTCTTCCTATTTCTCAACTTTATTTCTCCTTGTCTTTTTAATCTATTTCCATTTCCCTTTCTTAGTCTGGAGTCTGTTTCTCCTGTCAAATTCGTCTTATACAAAGTGGCCAGTTTTGTAAAAGACTTGTCTTTGACAAGTAGAATCATACCCTGACTATCTAATTTTTTTCTTTTCTTTATTTTAAGCCTGCACTTCTCACAAACAAAATTTATACTTCATCATTGTATCGTTTTTGAACGATATCTTAAGGCTCTATTGGGAAATGTTACAAAAAAAAAAATGACATCTTTATTCATCATTTGGCACATTTTGGCATTTAATTCTCTACCTAACCTGACGGTTCATACCCCTTGATTTTTACTTGTTTGCATTTCATTTCTGCATACCATTTTATTTTCACCCTTAAAATTTGGAAGCAGGTATTTCTCAATATTCTATCACTGTATTGCATCCTAGTATATCAACTATATTTGCCAGAGTCTCCATAAGATAAAATAGTCACTTGCAACGTGGATGTACCTCCGCTACATATGCCTATCTTTCCTATATAAAATTTTTCGTCTTCCTGACTTCCTTTCTATCCGGCTAATTATTTTTAATTCTTTTCTTTTCACTATTTGGAGGATTTGTATTTCACTTTCTTTGTGCCGGAGGGCTTTCTGAGAAGTGTCTTTGTTTAATTTCATGATGGGGTTCTTTATCTCTGTGCCTGCCTTTCTCCCTGTATGTTTTCCCTTTTTCATTATGTTACCTGATTTCTATCCCCTTTTATGTAATCTTTCCCTAGACCTAAATGTGTCATCTTTATTTCTTTAAACTGTCTTTGACCTAAATTTCTGCCCATTATTCTATTTAACTCTAGGGTAATTTTTGCGCCTCGTTCCAGTCTGCTGTTCTAACTTCCCTGCATCTATTTAAATTACTCAAAATTTCTCTGGTAGGATTTTGTGGCTATTAGTCCCTTAGGATTTTTCTTCCTGATTCCTATCATTTTGCTATTTTCCCTTTTCTTTTTGTAAAACTCATATCTGGGATGCTATTTTTCACATTTTTTTTTTTTTTTTTTTAATGCCTCATTTATTTCTATATATAGGGAATTATCATTAGCAATAAACTTACCTTTAGCAAAGGAATCCTGTTCTTTTTACTGTTGCTACGTGATCCTCCATTTGTGTGGCAAATTCATTTACCGAGCCACCCTCATATTTTACCTATAGGAACTTTCGTAGATTTGTTAACCTGTCTGTCTCTTTGACTGATCGCCATAATTGCCTACATTATTTTTGAAACTCACTCAGATTTGCTGCATTTTAAATTACTTACCATTCAAGGTTATGTGAGCATCACTTACATTTGTATACACGGTTAACATAGCCTGTTTAATTCTGCTGTCTCATTGTTTATTCTCAGACTAACTATTCTACTTTCAATATCAGCTAACCACTTGCACACGGTATATTTCTCTAACTTTCTTTTATCTTGGTTATTCCTACCTATATTTCCACAAAAACTGTGTTAATTTCCCTACTGAATTCATATTAGCGGGGTTAGTAAGGTTTGTTAATTCTTCAAACTCACTTTTTATGGGACGTTGCTCGTTTGTATTTTTCACCTACTTGCGTAATTCTAAATCATACTTGACTTTTATATATTCTTTGGGCTAACATCATTACCATCACTTAAAAAAAATCATAATACATCTTATTTTACACAAGAAAAAAATACAAAGTAATTCATGCATCATTCAAGAAACCCTAGCGAACAAAAAAAAATTCCTATTCTTAAACGAGAGACAAGTTTTTTTTTTTTTTTTTTTTTTTTTTCACTTTTAAACTGAGAGACTTATTTAAGAGAGAGATTCTTTTACTCACATTTCTTCTTTCTTGTCCTTTTGTTTTCATCTTCGCTTCGGTAATGATTTCTTGAAATTAAATTCTTGTTTCTTCTCACGTCCTCACTATTATTTGGCTTCTTGATGTTTATTCTGCAAAGGTGTACAACTGGTATCTGGAAGAATTTAGTCATTAATATATGCACTGAAAAAATATCATC
>NC_090742.1:91014343-91029897 GCF_036898095.1 Palaemon carinicauda | reverse complement strand
AAACTCGCTGGTAAAAGGCTGATGTCTCGCTAGGTAATCCTTGATTGCTGGGTAGCAGTTAGGTTCCGACCTCTTTTATGGCCTCTCGTGGCATGGTTGGTTTTGACCTGGCCTTTCATTAGAAAGGGGCCAGCGTTCGATTCCAAGTATGAGGTAGAAATTTATTTCTATTTGAACACGATGTTGTGTTGATATTTATCCATATTGACTCATTAGGGGTAATTTGAATGAATTACTACCAATTGATCTTATTATATAAGAAATCGTTCCTGATGGATGCCCGGAAGGGGCAGGGGTGGAAATTTGGAAATTAAGTATGACTGTCATATGAACTTTCAATGTACTAATTTTTTCGGATTCATTCAGAACCACATAAATATAATACCAAATGATACAAAATATGTCCATTATAAGCCAAACAAACAGCTTTTTATATATGTGAAGGATCTCTGTGACATACAATGACGTTTAGGATATAATTTGGTCAATAAGAATAATCCAATAATTTCTCTTATTTTTCGGTTCAGAATTGATTTCCCGACAGATCAAAAGCTAATCTGTGAAGTGTGATTTTCAATTTAAATTGTTAGTTACCCGATCTAATTGTCTTTACAAATTGTCCTCCTCCCCATTGATCGTCATCGCCCGCTGAGTCCTGAATGACAGGCGCAACAGTTTGACATGCCCACAGACTGGAGTGTGCGAGAGGTCACATCTTCTGCAAGTACACCGTGCTACCTGATAGCTTGCCAGAACAGTTATAACTTATTATTTAAAGAAGATTTTTTAGGAGCTGAATCCCTGGCATGACAACAGATACAAGTCAGTTGTTCTCATTTCTTCAGCCCAATCCATCCGACATATCCCATTACCTTTACCTCTCATTGTCTGATAGTAAGCCTGAAGTGAATGATTCTCCAATGCGGAAATATTTGAACGAATTTTCGAGATATACAAAAGTTTTTGATTTTGCCATCGTCTGTGTCAACGTTTTATGTCGCAAGATTCCCCTTATTTCACTCTAAACAAATCCATCATTACTTGCATCCAACCATTTGCAATTGCTTTTTCGATTTTTCAAAACACCTGAAATGTTTTGGCACAGTTTTGCAGGACAGAAGCAGGCTATCTAAGTCTCTGGAGACCATACTTTTCTAAATTCTTGAATGCGAGAGTATCTATCGCAACCAGTATATTTATGTAGATATAGCAGTTGATTACAGGTAAGTTCTTCAGTTAGTTGATGTCATAAAACTTTTTGTTCTTCCTGCTTAATTTGTCTGATTGGAAGTAAAGGCCATCATTTGGCACCTCAACATGATACAGAAGTAGAGGTCGGTATCCTCATCAACAAGTGTATAAGTGTTTTAGGAGAGACCAACAATATCCACATTTGCTTTCACTACCTCACATACTGTTTTCCTCCAGTTCCACCGTTCTCTGTTTAATGCTAACAAAAAATTCATCTCTTTTTTTTCCTAGAGAAGATCGATTAGGATGTGAACTTAAACTGTGGCCGAGAATTCTCTCGTCTTTTGTGCTTGTTATTTCTTATGGATGCGGTTTATCCATAGCCATCAAATGCAAATGTTGCTTTGTCATAATGTTTGATGGTAAAAGTAGCATATTTAGCAATAATTGCTCAGTAGTGTGTCCCATTCTTCCACGTCAGGCGATACAGAAATGACACACCATCAAAGACAAAGTGATCAATTTTAGATGCATTTTTTTGTCTTTTCTTGTATATCGCAGCTGTAGATAGCATATAACAGAGCTGGTGTGCCACCATACGCAGGGAATCTTTCACTTCGAAGAGGGCGGGAGGGTAAGGACAAAGTTCTTGCATCAGGACTGTAAAAAGTACCCTAGCAGAACTGGCTTGTGCACCTTACATAGGGAATAATTTGCTTCGAACAGGGAAGGAGGATAAGGGCAAAGTTCGTATTCTAATTCTTCCCTCTGTGCCACTATGAGTAATGTTTGCAACAGGAAGGACAAGGTCGATACACTGATTATCATTTACTCTAATTTCAGAAGCTTTGCCAAGACTTTTAGCTTTTATTCTTCCTTTGGAACTGTATGTAAAAAATTTTTGTCCCTACATTTTTTCAGGATCTTGTTATTAACTACTTTGTAAGGATGAAACATTAACTTCTGTACCCAGCACAAACCCCGTAACAAACATTTCAGAGTGATGGATCACCTGGTAACAGTCAGTTAGTTTTCCCTGATTTTCTTATGTCAATCATGTCCTTTTTAGTCATCGTTGATATCTCCTTTGCTTTTCACTCGTCCTGTAATGTCTGCTTATGATGTTCTGCATGGCCTCCTTGTGCTGTGATGTTATGGGTCTAGATAGAGTTTACAGTAATAATTGTTTTCACTCATTTCATCTGCGCAAGTCAGTGCTAGAGAATTGAGAACAACTGTCTTATAGCTGTTGCCATGCAAGGGGATCCAGCTCCTAGAAAACTTCTGCAAATGATACTATGAAATTTTTCTGTTTGCTGCGGGTCAGTACGATGTACTTTAAGAAGATATGGCTGCCCGTGCACTTCTGTCTTTGGGCATGTCAAAACGACTCCGTGTGCCATAGTTCTGCTCCTCTAATTCAGGATTCTGCAGTCATTGGCAATCAATGGGAAACGGGCAATTTGTAAAGACTATCAGATTAGGTAATTACCAACTTCAACTGTGGAACCCATGTCACAGATTAACTTTTGATTGGCTGCAAATTCATTCTGAACTGAAAAATTAGAGAAATCCCTGGAACATACTTATCGACGTATATCATAGCATCATAAATGTTATTTTATGTCACGGAGACAAAAACTAACACGAAAAACCTGTTTGTTGAGTTTATAATGGATATATTTGTATCCACTGGTAATAAATCAATGTACGGTAAGATAAAAAAAAAAAAAAAAAAAAAAAAAAAAAAGGATGAACATTAAAATTTCATGTCTGCCATACTGAATTTCGCGAATTTCACCAATGTCTGGGCACTCATCGGTTGTCAACTTTTACTATGCTAACAATATACCCAGAAAACCAGAAACCATCAAAACTTGGAGCAAAATGTTTTTCATGGTCAAACCATATGTAGACTCACTGTTACAGAAACTAGAAAATTAATATTTTGTAGAAACAATATTGATTGTGGACTTATAAGTAACTAAATTATAATTTAAAATTGATTGACAGTGATAGAAACTACTAATTTACTTTTAATTTTCCGATGATTAGATATTATGTCATCCAGTTTAATTGTATAACTACTCCATTCATTAAATCCATTTTAGGAAATAATTACAGTGTACTTTAGGTCAAATTTCAGCCAATTTTTATGAAATATCATATTTTTCGTTACTATCCATGGGTTTGAAACAAAAAGAATAAACATCACCCAGCTAAATATTAAGATTTATACTAAATTTTGATGGACGGCTTCCGGGTACAATTTATCTAATCGGAGACATGTTCTAAAAAGCAAAGAGGCCCCCTGTTAAGGGGAAAGGACAGTAAACTTTATTGGCTGCAATATATATATATATATATATATACATATACATATATATATATATATATATATGTATGTATGTATATATATATATATATATGTATATATATATATATATGTGTGTATATATATATATATATATACACATATATATATATATATATATAAATATATATATATATATATATATATGTATAATATATATATATGTATATATATATATATGTATATATATACATATATATATAAATATATAATATATATATATATATGTATATATATATAGTATATATATAATATATTTTTTTTTTTTTCAGGAGAAAATAGGAGAGCCACCAAAGCGAGTATTCAGATACATTTAGTAAGAGGGTTATGGGTAGCCTACATCGAATATGAGGAAAAAGTAGAACTTTAGCTCCAAAGAAAAAAAGTTAGTATCAACTTCCCTTTGTTGCTAATATAAACAAACATGGTAACTTCTATAGATCTGGGGAAATCAATTTCAATTAACACTAATAGGAGATATATTTGAACTAATTGTAGAATGAAATGAAACACATAGAAATAATATTGTATTCACAGACAACAATTTATGTAGTAAACATGTCAGAAGGTCAACACATTAATGAATGCTAAACACAAGCACGCTATGGGATGTACTCCAACTAATCTAGGAGAAGCTAAATAGGGCGGTGAAATGGGCAGCATAATCCTGATAATATTACCAAAGAGAGCCACTTGCCGTCACTTATATTGTTGCAAGAGGGACCGATGACCTATTGGCAATGGATCAAGGCGAGCTATCAATCAGGGAACGTTTGGTATCTGGTATTGACATACCGAAATGCATAGTTGCGCTTAACTAGTTTTAATTGCATCGAAGATGCCCAAACACAGATGTTTCAGCTTGATATACTCCATGCATGTGTGTGATGGTGTATGTGTGTGTCTATGTTCGTGTGCTATAGTATGAACAGTATATTATTCCAAGTTTTTTTTTTATCACAGTAAAATTATAGTGATAAAATTATAATAATAGGAAGAGGATAATGTTTACAGTTATCTACAGAACAAATAAGGTGTACTTAAATATATATACAATACACAACATAAAAAGCAGTAACACGTTGGTGAAAGGAAAATCATGAAAGGAACAAACTATATATCTACACCAAAATAAATCTGTAAATACCAACGACGAATGACGTGTGTCCCTTTTCTGTATTACCCATTTAATCGAGTTGTCATCACCTTATCAATTCTTTAAAAACATAAAAGCCATACTCCGTATTATTATTATTATTATTATATTATTATTATTATTATTATTATTATTATTATTATTATTATTATTATTATTATTATTATCACTTCCTGCGTTACAAACCTAGTCAGAAAAGCAGGATGCTATAAGACAAGGGGCTCACCACAGGGAAAAGAGCCCAGTGAGAAGGGGAAATAAGGAAAATTGAAAATTTAAAAAAAACTAACAACATAGAAAAATATCTCCTATATAAACTATAAAAGCTTTAACAAAACAGGAGGAAGAGAAACAAGACAGAACAGCGTGCCCGGGTGTACCCTCAAGCAAGAGAACTCTAACCCCAAGACAGTGGAAGACAATGGTACAGAGGCTATGGCACTGCCCAAAAACTATAAAACAATGGCTTGATTTTGGAGTGTCCTCCTAGAAGAGCTGCTGACGATTGCTACAGAGTTTCTTCTACCCTTAACAAGAGGAAAGTGGCCACTAATACAGTTACAGCACAGTGATCCCTTAAGTAAAGAATAATTGTTGGTAAATCTCATTGTTGTCAGGTGTATGAGGACAAAGGAGATAAGTTAAAGAATAGACCAGACTATTCGCTGTGTGTGTGGTTTGTGTGTGTGTAGGTAAATGGAAAATGAAACGTAACCAGAGGGAAGGATCCAATGTAGTACTACCTTGCCAGTCAAAAGACCCCATAACTTTCTAGCGGTAAACGATTTTAAGAGCTCAAGTTATTCCATTATTTGTGACATAAAATCAATTTAATTAAATAATCTCTTATTAATATTCTAATTAGAATATACTTGAATATTTTAGAAAAAAAGAATATTTTTAAGATACTTCATAAAAAAGGAATGATATATAAAAATCGTTCATTGCCGCTTGGTTTTACTTACAGCTGAAAATTATTATAAAAATATATTTCTATATGTACCTACATATTGATTCCTCCAAAATCACATTAGGAGTAAAAAAAAAAAAAAAAAAAAATTGAAGCACTGTGCGAAAAATCAAAACCATTTCTCAGATTAGATAATGCGCGGAAAGCAGCTAAAACGATTAAAGATTCAAATATAAAATAGTTCATCAAAATTTTAGACATTAGATACAAACGCTCTTTTCTAAGGAAACTCATAATGGCTTCATACACTCCATTAAGTAAATATATACTAAGAACTTCTTATCCCGGGATTCTGTAATGGTAAGCAAACCTCTCTTCGGTAATTAATTTGACCCTTTTTGGTGTAAAGTTTTTAAAAAGGTGTTCGAAACTCTAGTTAGATTATCTTACATTTTCTCTTTCATCTGATACTTATGTTTATGTAATCTGTACATGTTACCAATGCTCATTTTACCAGTAACGATGATAAATGTTCTTAAATCTATAGATTTTTCTATTTTGACGTAAAGCCAAAAGATTGATTATGTTGCATTGCAGCAAACATGAAGCGCTACAGTTAACCGCATCCGGTTTACATAAATTATTTTCATAACTATCTAGATTCAAAGTTTCAGTATTTTTACACAAATGTGGATGAAAACTTGTTCCATACATAGTAAGCATTAACATTACACTCTTCATTTTTCTAGATGAATGATTCGCCTTTTGGAATCGACATTTAGTAAACATAATCGTAAACTAATCGTCTTCAGATTCGCTAAACGAGTTATCTCAACATCACGCAAAACCGTGAGGAATGCATTACCATTCACATCCAATTACGATCAGTTAATCCCGCGAGAAATGAAAAGGGAAATGATTCCTAATAATGCTATTGAAAATTAGCGAAATGTAATTTGCAGTGTCTCTGGATAGCTATATATATTCGCATAATTAATTTGGAAACTGACGCCGTCTGTTGTGGGAGGCAACACTTCTTTGTCAAAATAAATGTTCTTAATTTTTGTGGAGTGAATTAATTTTGTCAAGGCTTTCAGCATGTTATGAAAACTTTTCTATATTTGACATGTAGCAATATCACCAATGTAACAAGATTGAGTGTCTGGCTATATATATATATATATATATATCTATATATATATATATATAGATATATATATATATATATATATATATATACGTATATAATATATGAATTTGTAGAGATAAAGTCAAGGAAAGAGGGAGAAAGAGAGAAGATATTTTCAATGGGAGCTGGAAAGTCTTTGCACCTTTTGGAGATCGTAGTCTCTTGAATCTTGAAAGAGGATTTCTCTTTGGGAACTCTGGACGAGTTTGTTGATCTCTCTCTCTCTCTCTCTCTCTCTCTCTCTCTCTCTCTCTCGTGCTATTGATAAACTTGCTCATACATAAAATGGAGCATTCGTCGGAGTAAATAGCTGGCTAATGTTTGTTTTAATGATGGCTTATATAAATTTACACTTTAACTTCATTTAGTCAGATTAACCAACATATTATGTTTTACTGGTTATATAGCGGTACAAACGTTAATACCCGAAGTGATTTTCGTAAACAAATGATTTGGTTTGAGCATATCTTGGCCAAGGTCTTCTGAACAAATATTACCATTCTTGTTACAAAGGCTTGTTTCTCTTTCCTACTTGCTTGAATTTCAAATTTTTCCTTTGCCTACGCTTCTTATATCTTCATCCAATAACTCAACTTTTCTCACCATTCCAATTTCCTTATCTTGAAGGAATTAGATATGAAATCTTCTAATCTGCACAACAGCCATGCTCATTCAACACCGCAATATATCGCATGAATGATGTTTACAAAACACGTCTCCCCTTTTATACGTTATTAATGGATATAAATCGTTAAGCCATAGTTCCACTATTTTCATTTGTTTTAAAAGTGAAAGAACAAGTCTTATGAAGGATCAAATCACGTCTGTGAAGAAAGAGATAAAGATTACATTCATGATAGAATGCATTTAAAAAAATGAATGTTTTCACGTATCTCTCGAAATTCTACATCTAAAGTAAGGTGTAGGAAATAACTGCTTCCATTATTCATGAATAATAATCTATGATTGACAGTTCTAAAAGTATTAGTATTTTCCATCAAACGGAGGTTGTAGTTTCAGCAAGGGGGCTCAAAAGATAGAAGTATTTAAGGTGGACGACCAAGAGGTATACAATATACTATAATCAACGTGTTATTTTCAAAAGAAGTAAACCGAGAATTGTAGCCCTGGAAATAATGTATTCTCTGACCCAATTTTTTCCAAGTATTAATTCTCCTAAAAAGGTCACCCAATGATTATTCCTGACAATTTTCCGCTGATTCTCTTCTGAAGTTTATCTTTGCTAACATAAAAATAAATATAAAAAAGGGAGCTGACTTCTTTTTTTTTTTTTTTTCTAAAATACCTTATGCTATTTTGACATGTAGAGGAAAAAAAAATTAAAAATAAAAATTTTACGAAAAAATAGAATTAAGTTTGATTAATCACCATAGAAATTTATTCTGCACAGCATCAGATAATTATCTGGAAGGTGTACGTTGGTAGTCACTAGATTAGAAAAATAGAACCCTCTCTGCTTTTTTTTTTTTTTTTTTTTTTTTTTGTCTCGCTATCCCTCACCCTTCCAAATAATATATTTTTTTCACCTTTTATTGAATTTTAAAAAGAGAACCCTCTCTATATTTACCTTTATTTTCACTTCATCACTCGAAAGTATTTTTTCTATCTTTAAATGGAAGTAAGTTCTGGAGAAGGTAGGAAAAAATTACTGGTTTTTGCTTCTCTCTCTCTCTCTCTCTCTCTCTCTCTCTCTCTCTCTCTCTCTCTCTCCATATATATATATATATATATATATATATACATATATATATATACATATATATATATATGTATATATATATATCTTGGATACTGTTATCAGCATTAGATATATTCCTTATGATTAAATTCTTCACTAAATAAGATTATTGACCTGCTTTGTTCTTATATTTCCATTCCTTCACAAAAGATTATTCCGTCATCAGCTTTTTCTTTTTTTTTTTTTAGCATTGACATTTTGTGTTTCGTGCGCTAAGTAATAATAATAATAATAATAATAATAATAATAATAATAATAATAATAATAATAATAATAATAATAATAATAATAATAATATAATGCCAAGGCCTTTACAAGTAGTCATATGTATAATCGATCAGGGAATATTTTTGTTAGCGAGTTCATATTTTCTTTATTTCCTTCAGATAATAAAAACCTCTTATATTTGCCTAAATTTTTAGCTTCAATTTATCCAAGCAATGTAGTTCTTATTTACATATACTGTATTTCTCTGCATGTTTGTATCGTTCAAAATTCTATCTCAACTAATGCATACGTATCAATTTGTATTAATTTTACATAATATCGGTATATCTGAAATTTACCTCGTACAGTAACATGGTATAACAATCACTACTTGCCAGTTAGTGATAAACATATCTTTCAACTTGAAAATAATGATGAAAAGGTTTAAAACATAACCTTCATGATTTGATCATATGGAAAAGAATATTAGGTTATACACATGTATATCAGGCACTTACTTGATCATTGGGGTTAACAGACTTAACAAATGCTTTAACCAAATTTGCTGATGTTTAACTAAATTTGCTCGAACCCACAGGTCAAACACGGGTTTAAGTGCAAAAACTAAATCCTCATTATGTCTCTTTGAATGATAGATAGATTCCTTCAAACTGGCGTCAGTTATTAGTTACTTAAAAACTCTTTAACTGAATCCAACATTTGTATTACATAGAGAAAATAGTAATAATTGCCAACAAGATAGAAAAAAAAATATAATATTGATAAAATATCCTGTCTTTAGATCCACTGTTGTTGTAATAGTTGAAACCCTTACTGCCCATAGAAAATACTGTAGTCTTAGATAATTATCCGAGGAAGCCAACATTTTTAATATAGTTACCTTTCACCTTAATTCTTTAAGAGATTTTGATAGCTCATCAAACATGCGAAGCCTTTTTAAGGGTCCACTCATAGCCTAGGAATAAGTAAGGTATCAACTGCAAAAGTTTTTTATGTTCTCTCTCTCTCTCTCTCTCTCTCTCTCTCTCTCTCTCTCTCTCTCTCTCTCTCTCTTATAAAATAATTGTTGTGTTCTAAGATATATTGCCAAACGTAAAGATTTTCGATATCACGTTCTTAACTCATTAAACACTCTCGTGGAGAAATACAGAAATATAATGTCGTTTATAGACATTCAATAGTCGAAAATAGCTCAAGAAGTCGAAGTTCTTTTTGGTGCTGTGTTCATAAGTGGGTAATTCTTCCAAATTGCTGTCGATCACCTAAAGTGCCCCCTAATTTTCCAAAAATAGCGTAGTGTTCAATGAATGGGAGGTTGTTTTTGTGGGAAATGACTAAGACATGATAGTTTATGTCACAGTTCATTTTCATTCTGAAGGAATACTAATCATTATTCAACGATTCTGAGCTATTTTAACTTTAAAAATATGCCAAATTACGATTTATGTTACCTTGTTTTGTATTAAGAAATCAGGGCGTGTTCATATTGGATGATTAGAATGAAAAATCGATCTTTAAATTACATAATTCTTAACGTTTTCTCTACTCTTGAATTTCCTTAACATCACGTGTCTGAGGCTTTGGAGGTCGAGTCTGTGTAAAACAAAATGAATATCGAGTAATATTGTCCAATACGATTGTTCTGTTGTATTTTATAGCATTCTGCTTTTTCGGCTAATAACGATGATAATATCAATATTGTCAGAAATGTTTTGTTTTACTATACAGTATTTTCATAACAATCTGACCTATGACATTACGATTTATTTATCCATAAATTATTATTATAATAGTCGCACTGGTAGATGATTATTTTACATTTTATATTAGACATGACAGAATTATAATGATGATAATCAAATAAAGCCAAATTAATGTTAATATATTACGTTTTAAGATACTACGTATATATTCATATTCTGTATATGAAATTTTAACCATAGTTGCTAAAAGGAATTCGCACTAGCAATCCCAGTCATATAAGTGCAACTGTTTTCCTAAATATATTTTAGTATTTGAACAGTCGTCATGTTTTGAATATTTCTTTCTAATTAACTAGCATTCAAATGCACCAGATGGTCGACATAAGAGAGAAATGGTTTTAATAGTTTTCCATTTCCATCTTAAAATACAAAAGTCCTTCACAAATAATAATAGAAAGGAAATTGAGCAGAATTTACATAATCATAGAAAACACTTGTCTCTGCAATTTTGTTCAGAAGTGTTGTTCAGGGAAAATGATAGATTTTTCTTTATCAAATGTACAAGGGTAATCGGCTATATAATTGTACTAATTATTTGAATTATGGAAAAAAAAATTGAAAATATGTAAAATTAGAAAATATTAAAATTCTTTTGTTCTAGTTATTCACTGAAAATCTATTCATGTTCAAAATGTATTGCCTCTATCATGCTATTAAAACAAAAGGTAATATCAAAATCCAGGAGAATAAATCCATCAATATCCTAGTAAACTGTACTCGACCTTTGGTCGCCATTGTTAGAATGAATAATTATTAAAAATGTTAACTCTGAATGTCATTGCTATCTATTATTTTTTCTCAATCCCTGGTAATTTTGTATGTCTTCCTTTGCTTCTCTTTTCCAATACCATTTATTTTTTTTTTTACGATTTTATAGCATTTTTTTACGATTTTATAGCATTTAGTCTTATAAAAGAAAATAACTGTTTATGAGTAAATGAAATGCTAGTTTCATAATATATTTATTCTTTTCAGTAAATATTACTGAAATGTCAGAAATGTTATTGTTTGTGGCATTTCTGTATGGAATGAAGCATGAACCAGAATCCAGTTACCTTTACACATTGCTTTGCACTCAAATAATTGTGTGGGAAATATAGTTTCACTCTGACAACGAACCATCATATGAAACTAGCTAAATTTTACAAAAGACAGTAATCTCTATAATTTCTAATAGTTACTCTTTAACTGTCCGATTTGGCTTGCACCAGACAGCAATGATTTATTACAAGTTTCAATAATATATAAATATGTTTTTTTTTTCTTTTTTTTTTGCGGGGGTGGGGAGGCAGATAAGGAGCGGTAAGGGTGCCGGCCTAACTTTTTTTTTTTAAGTTGAAGATCAACAAAGGCTTGGAATCTTTAAAATTAACAAACATTTGAAAGCTTTACAATTTCAAATAAAATGCGAACTTTCAGATCAATTATCCCAACAGCTAAGTTAATGACTTTCGAAAAATTCAATTTAGTAGAAAATGAAATTGCCTTTAGAGAATTTCTCCCTATTTTAATAAGTTGAAAAGTGTTTATTAATAATAACCCCTTTTAAAAGATTATTTATAATAGAGCCACTCTTTCCTTCCGTCCATGCTGTGCTAGGAGGACTAATACTAGATGCTTTAGCGTCCTAACTCTTGACATAACTGGAGGGTTTATAGTAGGGATAATGTCCCCATCCCTACCCACAATTGTCAATAAAAAAGGATTATTCACAATTAAAACCGATCTTTGGTAATTCTATTGCTACTTTGTTTATAATTGTTTACTTATGTAAGGTTGAAATTGATTGGAAATTTTATTGATTTCTTACTGAAGTACTCGAATAATCATCTTGAGTTGAGAATTGATCGATGAAGTAAGATTTGATATCAGAAAAGATACCTTTTTCTGGTTTTTAATTATATTTAGTGATGCCATTGTAATTGTACTTTGGTGACTATGCCATAATGGTTGTAAACATTTTAAATGCAAAAATAAAGGTTGCATTTGTTATAAATAGTAGGCTTTGTAATATTTATACTATGTGCAATTCTCATTTTTTTTTCTCCGGAAGGGGTGGTAGGCTTAACGTTTAAAATAGACGACTGTAACTTGAAATTAGTCAAAATTGTTAGGTTGACTTTTTAGATTTTTTTTTCTATAAGTGTTACTAACCTTTAAGTAAACAAACAATTAAACAACGTTTAAATTTTCCTAATCCTTTTTAATCAACATATTTTCAATAATTTGCAAAAAAAAAACATAGCGTTTACATTACTTGAATATGTTCATATATCTAGCTGGATCCATTTTGAATAAATCTTCCTAATAGATTTAATACATTTTGAATAGCTACTTTTATTTTCTATTTGCTGGAATCAAAACCAAAGATATTATGTTACCTATGTCCCCCATGAAACACTTATTTATCAATTTCTATTTAATTTCGTTTAGTTATAAGGTACAACCAATCCAAACTCTGTTGTGTTAACCAAGTGCTGTATATTTTCGGAAAATGTAACATACACACACAAACACACCCATATACACAGAAACTATCGTGTATATATATATATATATATATATATATTTATATATATATATATATATATATATACATATATATATAACCAAAAAACAGCAGATTCTAGTCCATTGAAAGACAAAAGCCTCAGACATGTCATTGCATGTGTGGAAGTTAGACCAGTTTTCATCACAACGCTGGAAGGTGCGGAATTTGTATAGGTGGAGATTTGTGTCACACTGCTCAAAGCAAACTAACCTAATATGGGTGGCCCATACTACACAGCTTTGCTGATCACGGCGATAAAAAACCTTTTTAAACTTGCTGTGGTATATTTTAAATGTATATATATATATATATATATATGACAGCAAGCCGGGAGGAAAAAGGAAACGAAGATTGGACAAGCGCTTTCGTGTTATTATTACACCTCTTCACGGTCTTATATATATATATATATTATATTATGTATATATATATATACAACATATAACTATATATATATATATATATATATACATATATATAAATATATATTTATATGTTGTATATATACACACATATATATATATATATATATATATAGTTATATGTTGTATATATATATACATATATATATATATATATATATGTATATATATATAATTATATATATATATATATATACATATATATACATATATGTATTTTATATATATACAGTATATAAATATATCTATCTATCTATATATATATATACATAAGACCGTTGAAGATGTGTAATAATAACACGAAAGCGCTTGTCCAATCTTCGTTTCCTTTTTCCTCCCGGCTTGCTGTCATCTTGAGACATCGCACGTTCCAGCGATTTGTCATTAATATATATATATATATATATATACATATATCTATATATATATATATATATATATGTATGCATATATTCATATTTTGTATATATATATATATATATATATAAAATATATATATATATATATACATATATATATATATATATATATTTATATATATAATATATATACACACACATATATTTATATTTGTATATATATATGTGTGTGTGTGGCGTATATATATATATATATATATGTATATATATATATATAATGTGTGTGTGTGTGTGTGGTGTATATATATATATATATATATTTATATATATATATATATATATACATATATATATATATATATATACATATATATATATATATATATATTTATGTTGTATATATACATATATAATATATATATATATATGTTGTATATATACATACATACATATATATATATATATATATATATGTATATATATTTATATATATACAAAATATAAATATATGTATATATATATATATATATACATACATATATATCACATATATGTATAATATATATATATATATATACATATATATATATATATATATTACATACCTACATATATATATGTATATATATACAACATATAACTATATATATATATATATATATATAGTTATATATATATATATATATATACATATATATATATACATACCTACATATATATATGTATATATATACAACATATAACTATATATATATAATATATATAGTTATATGTTGTATATATATACATATATATGTAGGTATGTATATAAATATATATATATATGTGTGTATATATATATATATATATCTCTATATTTTGTATAATTATAAATATATATACATACATATATATATATATATATATACATATATATGTGGTGTATATATATATATATATATACATATATATGTATATATATATATACATTATATTTTGCATATATATATATATATGTGTGAGTGTGTGTGTGTGTAGCGTATATATGTATATATATATATATATATGTATATAAATATATGTATATATATATATATATATATTTATATATATATATATATATATACACACACACACACATATATATATATATATATATATGTGTGTGTGTGTGTGTGTGTGTGTGGGGGTGTGTATATATATATATATATATATGTATATGTATATACATATATATATATACATATATATAAAATATATTTATATGTTGTATATATACACACACATATTATATATATATATATATGGTTATATGTTGTATATATATATACATATATATATATATATATATATGTATATATATAATTATATATATATATTACATATATATAGATATAGGTATTTATATATATATACAGTATATAAATATATCTATCTATCCATATATATATATATTTATATATACATATTTATATTTATAGATATATATATATATATATATATACATATTTATATCTATAGATATATATATATATATATATAAATATATATATATATATATATATATAAATATATATATATGTATATATATTATATATATATATATAACAAAAAACAGCAGATTCTAGTCCATTGAAAGACAAATGCCTCAGACATGTCGTTTGCATGTGTGG
>NC_090742.1:90999657-91002157 GCF_036898095.1 Palaemon carinicauda | reverse complement strand
ACCTCTTACCTCCTACCTCTTACCTCTTACCTTCTGCTTCCTACTTCCTACCTCTTACCTTTTACCTCCTACCTTTTCTACACATTTTCTTTTGTACCCTGCCTCTTTCATTTCTTACCTTTCAACACTTAATTCACTAGAATACCTCCTACTTCCTACCCGTTACCCGTCACCTCTTACCAACCTTTAGATTTACTTTTACATCTTACCACACGCCTTATTTGTTTACCTAAAAATTTGTTTATCTTTTACCTCCCTTACTATCTACCTCGTACCTCCTACATCCATTCCTTGACCACCTATCTACAACTTATGATAATTTTTTACCTATTAGTATTACGTCCTAATCTCTACAATCAACCGCATTCCCCTTCACCATAATATACATCAACATGGACATCTATCAAGTAACTTATCGTTCCTACAAGACGTACCTACATGCTACACGCTACCATGTGATCTATATTAGTCTTTAACGCCGAGTCCTGTGACTGACATGAAAGATAAGTCAATTACCATTACTACCTTCTCTCAAAAATTGGCAACTCCTCATCATGACTATGGGTAATGTCAAAAGCAAGCGACCGGTGACACCCGGTCAAAATATTTATTTCTATATCAATTCTTTCAGACGTTCAATTGAAAAGATGAAAATTTTTTCTTAGTTTCATTTTAGGACATGGAGAGGCATCCCTGGTCAAAGGTTCCAACCGATTTATCGGTTTTTGCTTAAATATCACTCTTTTTTTTTGCGCAAGCGTATGTTATCTATTCTTTGGTCAGTAGCCGTGACGTAATTTCATCGTTATTACATTACTGAACTGCCGGCTGCCTCAAATCCCGTACAGTTTCCCACAGATAACACCGAAGAATTCGCTGCAGTATGAATAGAATTGCTTATGAAGCTAGGTGATCTACTAACACCACGGGACCAAACGTACACAATCGAAAGGTCAAGCAGCTTTATATATGTCGTTAACCTACTAAAAGTAAAATACCTGAGCAGCTTGTTCGGGCGTCAAAAAGTAAGCCATACCTCTTATCTGAAATAGCGTGTTATCTCTCATGTTACCTTTCCCCACAAGATAATTGATAATAAGGTAAATTCCAGCATAATGTAGGCAACACCTAAGTTCAGATTTTCAAAATCTTGTGTCGAACGTTTTTCTAACTCCTTAAGAAACAGAGCTAATGAACATTATCGTGAGCAGAAGAAGGAGTCGTTCAATAACAAAGATCACGTGACTTCAGATGTGACATCACGTGATTATCCAAACCATCATAGTAATAATCTAAGACTATGATTTTAAAATTTGTGGTCGACCGTCTTTGTAACTCATATCATTCGGGGGCTGATATACAAGCATTCCCGCTAGTATACTATTTCAAACCCATGTCACGTGACCTTACCCCACGTGACCATCTAAATGCGTCCGCAAATAACCTAGGCCCCAATTTAAGTTCGGACCTACAAAACCGAGGGTTAAACGTCTTTCTAGCTGATTAGGAGGCTGAGAAACAAGCATTGCCGTTATAGTACCTTTTGAAAACTCATGTCACGTGACCCTACCCCACGTGACCACCTGTTCACATCCTCACATAGCTTAAACTACCCTTTATAAGTTTATCTTCAAAACCTGGGGTCGAACATCTTTCTAGCTTATTTAGAAGCTGAGAAATAAGCTCCCCCGTTTTTGCTTTTGAAGTATCTATCTGTATATCTACCTATCTATCTATGTCACGTGACCTTACCCCACGTAACCATCTAAATGCGTCTGCAAATAGCCTAGGCCACAATTTAAGTTCAGACTACAAAACCTGGGGTCAAAGGTCTTTCTAGCTGATTCAGAGGCTGAGAAACAAGCATTGCCGTTATAGTACCTTTTGAAAACTCATGTCACGTGACCCTACCCCACGTAACCACCTGGTCACATCCTCACATAGCCTAAGCCACCCCTTATAAGTTTATCTTCAAAACTTGGGGTCGAACATCTTTCTAGCTTATTCAGAAGCTGAGAAATAAGCTCCCCCGTTTTTGCTTTTGAAGCGTCTATCTGTATATCTACCTATCTATCTATGTCACGGGACCTTACCCCACGTGACCATATAAATGCGTCCGCAAATAGCCTAGGCCACAATTTAAGTTCAGACCTACAAAACCTGGTTTAAAACGTCTTTCTAGCTGATTCAGAAGCTGAGAAACAAGCATTGCCGTTATAGTACCTTTTGAAAACTCATGTCACGTGACCCTACACCACGTGACCACCTGGTCACATCCTCACATAGCCTAAGCCACCCCTTATAAGTTTATCTTCAAAACCTGGGGTCGAACATCTTTCTAGCTTATTTAGAAGCTGAGAAATAAGCTCCCCCGTTTTTGCTTTTGAAGTATCTATCTGTATATCTACCTATCTATCTATGTCACGTGACCTTACCCCACGTAACCATCTAAATGCGTCTGCAAATAGCCTAGGCCACAATTTAAGTTCAGACTACAAAA